>NW_009716330.1:203460-245049 GCF_000703405.1 Apaloderma vittatum
CACCCTTTTTCTACTACAGAAAAGTGACTAGGAGTAAGGATTATCTCATCGCCTTTTACTCATTCACCCCAGCAATGACTGTTGCTGAAAAATCAACAATCGTCATTTGTTGTCACACCAGGATACACAGCATAACATGTAAAAGAAATGGTTACTTTCAAGTACCACGTAAAAGAAATGGTTACTTTCAAGTACCATGTTCCAATACAGGCAGCATTTCTGTTGATGAAGACTAATAAATATTTACTTTCTAATGACACTACAGTGTGTATCTGACCGTGCGCAATAAAACAAAACATATGTGAAAGAATGGATGCATTCAAGATGGGAAATCATGCTTAGGCCGTGGAGTGAACAGGAAGGAGGAAGACATTATTCTGCATGATGGATTGTGACTGCGGGTTTGACAGCTGCAGGATGGAGATTCCTGCCAAATGCCAAGCCACCTCCTCTGCATGCGGCTGCAATGTGGCTCAGCTTACGAACCACCTTGATTACACAGTCCTGAGCACAGTCCACTCGATCTTGTCACCTGTAATAGAACTGGAACATCTCCTTCCAACATCCTATGAGAGATTTCTTGCTGCTCAGATAAAGCAGACTTCTGCAAGCAATTCAGTGATATTAGCACAAGCCCCTTGCTGACAAAGACCAGCAGAGCTGCTTTTTACCGAACATCACTGTTTAGAAACTATTTTCCCAGCTGAACAGCGGAGGTTGTGTGTACTCTTCAGAAGAAGGGCAAGTTAACTCAAAAAACAAATGCAGTGAGTATATGTATAGGATTATGTGGGAACATTCCCAAACTGTGAAATAACTCAAATAGATTGGCATGCAGTGATGCATAGGTCAATCAAGTCACAGCATGTGTTTCTTTCAGTTTAATAGCAGATACTCTGCACACAATAATAATGCTTTTTTGTTGCACATTGCATTGTCAAACAATATCATCAATGGATTTTTTGCATGAGTTCTTCAGCTCATATTCTATAACCAATAAAAAGTTTTTATTTTTTGATTTCTTTTTTAAGGTTGAATAAGTTTCCGGTGACTCCCTTACCATTGTTAGAAAATGCCTTGGTAAATAGCCGTGTTTCTTATCCATTTAGAGTATCTTGGCCTAGAACTTTTCTGAAGAGTATTCATCATATCCTTAAACGCTTACCTTACTTATGCATCTTAAAGCCAAATAATTTGGGTAGTATCCAGCAGTTTAGTGGTAATGCACCCCATTGACTCACTACCAACAAAGACCACTGGAATTTTTCACTACTTTCCAACCCTTCACTCAGTCTTAAAGATGAGATTTGATAGCTGAATGGCTCTCTTGATGCTGTGACTGGAAGGCTGGTTAACATTGTGAACACAGTTTACATTAAATACAATTTCAAAAAATTATTTTGGTCCTGAGTCACACCCAAAACAAACATTTGAAAAATTGCCACAGAATAAAAAGGTTTACATTTTTATTTTTAAAATTATCTTGGAGGGGAAATCTGATTTCAATTCAACCCAAAATTTCTCATTGTTAGTAATACCCTTTATATGACTGCAGTTACACATACTTATTTAATTTTATGGCTTCATTGTGGAAGTCCATAATAAAACACGTGCCGTAACATATTAGTTGAAACAGGATTGCAGGATAATGGAAAGATACAGCAAACAGCTGGCTTTACTAATTAGTATGTCGAATGTTTACGTGCTCCTCTTGTTAAGTGCCAAACTGTTTCATCAGAACAAAAACATGAGATACTTTGATCTGGAAAATAAGGTAAGATGTTTCAATGATACACTGCAGCCACAATTCATCCTACCTAACGTTAATCACCTATGTGAGGTATGTAAATTAGGGGGTTAGTCACCTCAGACTCCCTCTAATGTCACAGGAGGAAGATGGGCACTTTCTCAGGGTGGAGGGGAGACTTGGTGGCTCCACAGGAGTGGTGGCTGGGCTATAACATGGGTACGGCTGAAGTTGCAGGGACCAAGTGCAGGTTCAGGCACCATCTCCTGGTTTCCAAACCAAATCAATGAAATGGTTTAACTGTTCCTACTTTGTCACTTGGTTTGGAGAGGTTCTTGTGGGTTTTTTTGGTAGAAAATGTAAGAAAAATCTTTTTGATTCTGAAAAAACTCATTAGAAAGGAAAGTATATTTAGTCCAAGTCATCCCACCAGCTTCAGCTGCAAGCACTGCAAAAGTGCTATATTACTGACTCATACAGGAGAAGGTGTGCTTTTATTCTTCCGCAAAATTCATTTGTGACTTCAGAAATGGCTTTTAACAGGATCTGGAAAGAAGCCAAGCTAACTTGCCCTTTGACCTACAGGCAGGTCAAGCAGAAGTGATGATTTTGAGGGACAAAATGGGGAGATTAGAAGGACACCTGAACTGCTAGATGAATTCAGCAAGAGGCACATAAATCCCCTTGGTGGTCTCCTTTGTATTCTCTCACTTAAATTTTTTTTTTCCATTGCAGAAATTTAAACTCGGAACAGATTATTACAAGCCTATGGGAACAATAACATTGTGGGATAATGCAGATACACCTATCTGTCATCTTGAGCAAAACTAAAGGGAAATGGAATGTTGCCGGTATAGTATAAAGTGTCAAAGGTGTCCCAAGGACTAAATGTATTCCAGATTCCTAGAACCAGACACCATGGGAAACCCTGTGCGAATGGAGCTCTGGAGGTCATTTACAGCAATCCCCAGCTTATAGTGAAACTATCACAAATGCTGGATCAGCTCAGACAGGGCCTTTTCCAGCTGAGTGTTGGAGTCCTACAGGGATGGAGATGCCACAACTGCTCTAGCTTTTGTACTGGAAAAAGCCACTCAGAGACATAAAATGTTGCCCACAGAGTCACTACCATCAAACAGCTCTGTCCTTTCAAAATCAAAGACTGATGGAGGATGGAGGAAAAGATTGTTGCCTTTTGTATGCATCGCTGCTCCCACGTAGGAATTTTGAGGACCCTGGTGGTGGAAGAAAGGAAAGGCAGAAGGACAAGAGAATGCCTCTATTCCCCTAGTTCCACCCAGTCTGATGTCAGAACCTCTTTTGTCCCAAAGCACTCAGCTTCTAGGTACCATATTTCCTCCGAGACTTCCGCCAACTCCCAATGCATCTGATGTCCTTTTCCTGAGGGGAAATTTCCTCCCCTGACACAACTCCCAGATCTTACACTTTGCTATCTTAAATGTAAACTATGTCCTGACTTCTCCTAACCTTACCTCCACTCCCACATATCCTGTCTTATCCTTCCAGACAGGACTCCCAAACTCACAGCAACTCAAAGGCCCAGTTTTTCCTGTCCATCCAACTTGACCTCTCACTTGTTGCCCATCACCTGAACATCCTTGCTCAAATACATATATAGCCATGACCCTTCTGTGCTGTTGACATCTTCTGTTGTAACCATCACTTCAGAAAGAGAGCTTCCACTGGATGTCAAAACCCAGGGTACTCTGCCTAACCCTTCCTGCTTTCTGAATTTTCCTTGGGTTTCCTCTGCTTTGGCAGAGGGACCTAAAGACCTCACACTCTCTACCAAGAATCCACTTCGGTGTTTCCTTAGTGGACAAGGAAAAAAATGTATGTCCACAACAAAGTGCAAAGACAAGCCATAGATACAGTAAAATATAACATTTTTGCCATTATGAATTATTTGAAATCCTTGTCTACAAAACAGATCAAATATAATTGAAATTATGTGAGAAATGCAGGAGTCCAGAAAGACAAGTGGACCTAGAAACAGCAAAATTATATCACTAAACTAAAGAATTGCTGGAATGTTTGTTGAGGTGGAAAGGAACTCAGATTGACATTGTTAAGTCTTATCAAGGATAACAAAACCCAAGAATAGTTGCAGCCTGTGCAGCTAGAGATTGGGGTGGAAACCAGAACCTATGCAGGAGACTTTACATACATAGGGGAGGTCAGGTTCCCCAATACAGGATTTATATCCACGTTTTCATTATACTTGCCATTCCGGCACTTTCAGCTACTTTACAGAAAATACAAAGATCAAGACATAACTTACTTGGCCTTCACAGACCAGAATCTGCAAGTAGATGCCTACATCTCCTCTTTCCAAAAACATAATTCTGAAACATGCTGGTAATGGAAACACTGCTGTTCATTTAGTACAAGTAAGCTGTAGAGGACAAAGTGGGAGATCAGGTTTTAATTTCTTCCAGTCTTTCAAGTGTCAAATCTACTACTTCTCTGAGTTGAATTGAAAGGGTATTGACCAGAAAGCATATAAATGGCCCTCAAAGGAGGGAGGACTGCCCAAATGTGCTCTGTGCAAGCTAGAGAAAATATACCTCTGTGGAGATGTGTGTCCAGTGACTTTTGAATTTTCTACTGCACAGTAAAACAACTTCAAGAGGAAGAGTAGAGTGCATGAACCCACATCTTTCCTTCTCCAAATAATGTGACCTTGAGGATGACACTTTCCTTGGAGGAACATTGGTTTCAGCCTCTTCAGTCAGAGTAAAGTGCTGAATCTGAATTTAACTTCCTAAGCAAATGGCTTAACTACAGAGTACTGTATGAAAGGTGGGTGGCAGATCCTCCTCCACTGTCTAGTCTAAAAAAGCACCCACAAAGCATTTTCCAAGGAGCCTCCTGGGTGTGCATTTGGTGTTTTGTGAGCATGTCTGCGGGTTTGAGCCCCCCAGGAGACTTCAGAAGAGGAATGCTTAGCTTCTTAGGTGGGAGATAGTTATCAGGCTGCTTAAACTGTTCTGGGCATATGCCAAAGTAGAGTTCTGGACACCCAGAAGAGCTGAAGCTCAGACAAGCAGGTGCCTTCAGCAAGATTCTAATAAAATAACTAAGCACTTACGGTGCAAACGAGGAGAATTTCATCAAAGAAAAAGAGAGAAAAGTGATTTTCCCAATAACATTTGCCCCACTAAAGTACTCAGAACTTCCATTACAAAATTTACTTTGATGCTTAAAATCACACCACTGACACCTCAGCTGAACTAAAAATGTAGAATGTCATTTCCCCAAGTGCATTTGGGATTAATAAAGGAGGCATTCCACCGCCAAAGGTCCCTAAGGATCCCAATCTCCTGCACAGGATTAGATCATGTCTAACACATATCGACAGCACAGTGTTCAGCCCAGGGCAGCGCTGCCACAGTCACTTTAATTCAGAAACTGGTGTAGAAGAAGGGTGGTGGTGGTATCCAGTTTTTCATACTAGCCTACAGGATTGACAACCTATACAGACATGGATGACCCAGGTTCCTTGAATCAGACTGCAAGCACGAGAGCAGACAAAACCTTCCTGGTAAAGCCATAGTATTATGTGGCAAGATTTTTATAATAAGATAATTGGGTTTTTTCATGGTATTCCTAAGAAAATATATTTTGAAGAAGTTTTCAAGGTTTTCCTGTCCCAGCTGATATGCTGGTTTGGCCACAGAGTTCAGCCCACAGTTAGGTTAATTAAACTTTTCTGGTCAATAAGCTCCCCTACTCTGTAAAAGAATAACTCAGTCTAACGTGTAATATTCCAAATGGATGGAGACTGCACCACAGCCACCTACCCTTGTCTGTGACTAGGATGAATTTAGCCCACTTCCACTGAAAAGGGCAAACAGTGACAGCAGCTGTCTGTTGGGACAAGATGATAACAAAGTGTGAATAACAAGACTCCCTTTCACGTAGATATTATGCAGATTATTCTTATTTGGTAACACCCGGAGTTACTGAGAAACTTAAACACATGCTGTTTGGTTAAGTAAACTATGAAAGAATATGGGAACCCAAAGGCACCGTTAAAAAAAAAAACAAAACCCAACCTCATTGCCAGATTAGATTCAAAATTCTGCAAAGCCAGTGAACGTAGGCTGGAGAAAACAAAAGGCAGCAATGCTATCTATGACACAAGAAGAAAAATAGGAAACTCAGCACAGAGTTTAAAGATGTCTGTGGAGGTGGGTGAGTCACTGTTGCTCACACTTTGAAGTGAGTGAGACAAGCCTGTGCGTCATATATTATTTCCTCTTAATCTGCAGAGAACAGGCCATCCCAAGCCATTGATGGAAGCCAAACACTTCGAGCACAAATGAAACGTGACTGGACATGGGTTTCTCTTAGTCAAGCATCCTGGGAGCCTGGAACCACAAGTCAGACTCTGTCAGCAGTTGAAATACCTCTGGTTTACAGGTTAACAACCTGGCGATAAAAATGAACTGTGGCTGAAACTAAGCCTACGAGGGCCTAATGTAATTAGGAGCCAAGTTTCATACCGCTATAGGGCTGATACTACACCCACTGAAGGCAGTGATAATCTTTCCATGAATAACAGGGGCAGATGCTTTCATCTCTCATTGCCCTTACTTTTAAAACAGGGATAACGGTAATTCCTCGCTTCTATGTTTGCAGCCTCAAAAACATTTTGCAGGAAGGACTGTCTCTTTCTAGGCACTCCATGTGGCATTTAACACCTCCAGATTCCTCTCTTGTTTGGAATTTGAAGATAAAAAAAAAAACACATTAGGACTTGCATAGTATTTCCAGTAGATATGATGTTTGTTGAATACAGAGTACCATAGACTTGTGTAGATCTGAAGACATGAGTCTATGGCTGCCACTAGAGACTCTCTGTAAGTGCATGTTACTAGCGTTTTTTTGAAATCCCAGATATTTTTATTTCTTTAAACTGCTACAGTAGTATAAAGCTGGTGAAGGCAGCTTGTTGAATGTCTAAGAATTTTGTAGGAGTCTACAGGTACAAGGCTGACTCCATCAGTGAAGATAGCTGCTAAGTTGGATGTTTATGTATCTTTGGTTCATACAGTGCGGCTTAAATGTGTAACTCTACATGTTACATTAAGAATAGTCTCTAGCACATACAGGATATATGGCAAAAGAAAGCCTTACATGATCTATATTGTACTGGTAATTGAGATGGACCCTTCATTTCATCTTTAAGTTACTTAAATGAATGTAGGCTTGGTTTGCGGTTTTTTGCTTTGTATGGGAAGAAACTATACCTTGCACAGACTGTTGTTATTCACTGGTTTGGAAAAGATGCTGATAGACTAATTAATTTACATCCTCTGCAAGACGTGAGTCTTCTTTTTTCCTTTTTTTTTCTTGTCACATAAATATATGTTTACTTGAAGATGACATGCTGGAAAAGCATTTTTTGACAGTTTTGTACCAAATTCCCACACCATCAAATACCACACAAACAAATACACTGCATGAAAGGACACTAATCTTTATTTAGACTTAAGTAGACAGAGTCATGCCCTTTCTAGGTTTTAAGCACCTTATTAATGAACATAATCAAGGCAAATGATGTTAACTCTCAAGAGAAATCTCTCCTCAGAGCCCTCAAATGTCCTAAGCCAGAACTCCAGATCCTGTCAAACTGCTGCCGTATCACAGCATAACTGAAAGTTCACAATTTCAGGAGAAAAGCCAGAGGTAACTGCCTGCCAGTCCTTCATAGTTTGCAGAGCCCTTCCTTCTTGAAAACCTGGTGTCTGTCATAGTGGAACTGCTGGTTTTAAGGCTAGAAAAATCTCTCAAAGTGACAGACTCTTTCAAAACTTCTGTAAGTCAAATACTTTGTTGTTGCTCTTGGAAGAAAACAAATCCTTGGGCAACTGGGCATAGAAAACAGGGCTGAACAACCTGTTTAGAAATCCCAACCTGCCTAAACGCAGCAAGTTTCAGCTTGACGAAGACTGGTTGTGCTGAGGATGGCGTGAAGCCCACGTAATGCAGCTATATTTCCGTGTCAGCTAGCTGGGAGCTTCAACAATCTGGAGGAGATGTTTTCATTTGAAGAGAAGGCTCCACTTAGATATTTGAATTGGTTTTATTTTACTCACAAAATAAAAGTAAGAAAAAAAATTAAATAACCTGAGTGGCATTTTTTTCTATGTTATAGACCTCATAAGCTCCGAGATGCTTGTCAGGGTTTTATGAATGCCAGTATCTTCCACTGGTTACTCAGAAAGCTTCCAGATGTGGAAAATTTCCTTGAATCTCTCATGGCAGTGGTGGAAAAATGTAGAAGAAAGGAGCAAAGTGGACTGATTCACCATTGTGTTTTATTCTAAAGTGACACACAGTTGTAATACTGCTGAGATCGACTGAGTCACATAAACACAAAATTGGGTGAAAGAAGTAGTGGATTTGGCTCAAAATATCTATTAATGTTATGAGGAAGGGGACGCTGCCTCCTACTACTTCAAAATAGTGTGAAATGTTTTTTATGTAAAACAGTAGTGGCTGCCAATAATTCACCAGGCTGGTTGAAAACACTTTCACATGACTGCAGGTAACCATGTGTTATGAACTAGCTGAGACCTGGGAAATCACTCTAGGCAGTGGCAGGCAGACAGGTAAACTTATCCTCGTGCTTTGCTTGTAGAAGTTCCAGTACGTACTGCCGCAACCAGTTTTTGTTTTGTTTCTTTTCCCAGAGAGCCAGTCTGTAACCACAGAGAAATGTTTTTCTCTGTTGAAACTCATCCTTATGGCACGACAGCCTGGATAATTCTTGGTTATACTGCATACGTAATAAGAATGCTCACACATAAAAGAGATGAAAGACCAAAGCGGGAAAAATTTTCTCTCAACTTCATTTTCCAGAAAAGCAAAATTTGGCATACTCAGATCTTTTTGCTGGTTCCTGATGCCCAAACAGTGGCAATGAACAGCAGCCACCGATGCCAGTTAGGTTTCTAAGTTTATTTAAGAAATCTTTCTCTTAGGCCTCTCCTTTGTCAATTTTTTCCTACATATTCTTTCTCTCATCCTCTGGATTGAACTCATTCTATTCAACAGCCCATGATATACAGACCCTGTCTTCCAGTTTCCATGGTCTAGTCTATCGTCAAGTTCCTGTTTTCTTCACCTTTCGTTACTAACCTTGTAAATGATCCTTTATCTCATTGATATAATTGAGCCAATAAAAGTTTCAATAAAATGACGTTAAGAGGCTATGACTGCATCAAAATGCTCAAATTAGCAGTTTAAGGTGGAAAAAAAAGTTTCAGTCTTTGTTGCTTGCCCTAAAAATTTATCCTTGGCATCTGAAAGTCAAACTGCTCTTTCTCTCCATACACATAAACATCTATAAAAATCCAACTATGAAAATCTAGGCCCCAGTTCAGCCAAGCACAACTATTTGCTTAATAACAAACGACATGAGGCTGATCCAGCTCACTTTTCCATCTATGGACTGTGTAAGGGCAGCCAGAGTGAGGGAAGTAAGAAAATTACTTTCATAATCAGCCCAGGTGGGCACGACTGAAGGAAAACATATTCATTTCATATTTATACGCGCTTGTGCTCCCAGTTTGCATTAGCTCAGGCATCTTCTTCCCTGCGCAGGTGCACACCACATCTCAGAGCGGGGTTGGATCTGCCGTCATGGACCAAGCCAGGCATCGTTGATGGGATCATGCTCACACAGAGCTGTTGTTCAGCTACACAGCTGCACCGAAGGAGCTAATACTCTCTTGTTTAGTCGTACTCCAACTATCTTTACTCATGGTGAGTAATTCTTTTGAAGTCAATGTGTCTACACAAGTGAGTAATGGCCTCAGGATCCAGCCCTTCAACAGTGTATGACGTGTTATGTTTCAAATGTGTCTGCATTGTTGTTTTTAATACTGTATTGCAATTTACCTACTGGAATTATCTTCTGAATAGTTTCTTTCCATTGATTCCATTATGTATATTCTTTTATTTATTGCATTTTCACTTTGATCTGCATGCCAATCAAGATAAGCTCAATAAAGATAGAATTTTAATGAACACAAGGAACTATGTGTAGCTGCAACAGCCAGTTTTTCTAGTTTTATGGGTGTGTGCATTTATTTTTACTTGTGTAAAATCCACATTCTATGTCTGCAGTGTGTGAAGCACTTCATACTCATTTGGTTGTTGTAAAGAATGAGGTATCCCTATTAGTTTCATGACTATCACAAATATCTCATTTTATCTGTTTGATATTTTTATTCAATTATACCGAATTAACAGAAACCATCAAGAAAAACAAGTACTAAATAGAATCATGACAAAGATTAATATCTTCCAGAGAGGACACTTGGGAGTCTTTAAGAACAGAGACTGCCAAGAGTGAAATGTCTACCACCTGGCTCCCAGGTAGGTTATAGATGGATGTTTCCAAATTCAAGATTAAACCCGCTAAAACCCTTTGCTTGGAGTAGAAAGGATGGGAGACAAGCAGCAGTTGCTGGGTATCTGTATATTCTAGTAGAAGAGAAGCGGGACAAGACTGGGGGAAACATATGGAAAAGACACTAGGAAGGATTAAGGCTTAGATTAGGTTACTCAAATAAAGCAATCAACACAAGCTCTTGGAGAGATGTTTCTGTACACATGCCAAACCCAGTCAGGTTACGACTGGGAGATAGAGGTAGCCTTCCCCAGTCCAAGGTCCAGCCATAGAGTTGTTAGAGGGACAGTTTCTATCACAATAGACAAGGAGAAGGAAAAAGAACAGGTTCCAATTGAGAGAGAGATTAAAAAAAGGAGGGGGGTGCAGAGGTCTGCAGTAGATGAGGTCTAAAACATGGCTTATCCTACAGCAATGAAAGGTTCTTTAAGAGATAGCAGCCACCAGAGATGTGGTTACATTAAAACAAGCGTCCCTGCCCATGACAGGGAGGTTGGACTAGATGATCTCTAAGATCCCTTCCAACTCAATCCATTCTATGATTCTATGATTCTATGAATATGTAACAGACTTCATTGTCTGTAATATAACAAGACAAATTGTGTCTCTCAACAATTTAACAACTAATAAAAGTGATCATTGCTTCATAATCAAAGTGGTTTCTTAACAAAGAAATGATGTTTTGGCTTCATTTTCTGTTCCTTTTCTGGCAACATTGAATTACCCCACCATCGAAGCCTGGGCAGGTGTTTGGACTGTGGCAAAGCATGGATACCATATTGGACCAAAAAACAATTCCCAGTGAGTGAACTCATAACAGCTACTGCTGAGGCACCCCAAAAAAAAGGAACAACAAGGGCTTGACTTGGTGTAATTTATTTAGTGGATCCATAATGTTGTAATGCATTATTGTAGAGCTATAATGTTGTGGACCTACTCCACAACATGTTGATTCTTGCAATCAAGTTGGTACAAGTTGCCTGCACGAGGTCCACATTGCTATGAAAAGTAGATTTCTGTACAGCCATGCCAAATTGCCTTGCCATTAGTAACAGGATTTTGTGCTTGCATAGAGTATGAACTCCTGAGGGACACAGGGAAGATCTGTTTTCCTCCTTTTGGAGGTATCTCACACTATTGTTGGTGGAGTTCTCTGGATGGAGCCCTGGAGCCTAGCTTCAGCTTCTGCTCCTGGGGTGCACTCACATGTGTGCTGCACCATTCCAAGAACAGTCACAAGCCAAATTTTTGCCTAAACAATCACTTCTCCAAACCACTAAATTGCTGACATAAGTGTACTGGTTGAGCACTAACCTACCCATCTGAGTGAAAGACGGCATGAACTGAACCCATTCCCCTTCCAAGTTTCAGTGACAAATACCTGTATTGGAAGATATTTATGCTCTTCTTTACCAGAGATTTACTACAGTTTAGCAACTGACAACAGAAAGGAATCAGCACCGAATATCCACCCAGCCCTCAGTGAAACACTAGCGGGGTGTGAAGAATTGCCTCAGACTCATCATTATAATCTTTTGCTGTACATGAAAAGTCTTACGATAAACAAGGTCATATGCAGCTGTCATACAAATGAAGAAAGCGAAAGGTAGATTCTCTTTCCTAAATTTACCGTCACCTTCCAGTACTATCTCAGAAGCGTGAGGTATCGTAGTTCAAGGATCACTAAATTTTAACTAGTTTCAAGAGTTCGTAGGACCATATTCTTGATGACAGAACTGAAGTGCTTCTTGAGAAAATGATGGAAGGTCTCCAGCAACGTAAACAGTGGCTGTAGCAGCTCAAGCAATTAGTGCCACAGAGATAATAACAATGTTCAGTGTCCGTGAGACAGAGGAAGTGTGGAAAACATATGGTTTTGCCAGAAGGATCAGGAAAAGGAGGATGGAGTACACACATGGAAATGAAGGATGAGACACAGCATGTTGTTGCTGTAGTGGAAAGAGTATATTATATAGATTAGCCAAGGAGCAAGAAAGTATACCTGCCTCTCAGTCATGCAGGATGTTTGGCTGTTCATGGATTGTAAGTGTTTCATCACAGAATTTGTTTATGTTCCACTCTGAATGTATATATGAGATGTTTCAGTCCTTGCCTTAAGCTTTTGCTCAAATCCCTCACCTTCCTTGTCAAGCTCATTCTCTTTTCTCAGAGTAGGACTTTAGCTCAACACATCCTTAGTGCAAAATTAGACTTACCTGGACAGCCAGGGCTTGGTCTGTGCTTTTTATTCCTGCTAGGACAGCTCTATCACTACATGTGGGATCTCTAGGTTTTAACAAATACAGACATACCAGCAAAAGGCCTGTCTTATGTCAGCCATGGTTCTGGACGAGGATTGCTCTTACACCAGCTAAATAGTCAAGTGTAGACAGCTTCAAGCACAGAGTACGTACCTCTCTATAGTTTGTTCAGATCTGACCATAGCTGTCCACTTTGTTTCAGGGAAAGTATTGTTTTGATTTGAAAGCAACGGAAGTATCTCTGTTAATTTTGAAGCAGAAATGATAAAGTACAAATAATTTCTTCCCTTTTACTCAGGTCTGCAGTATAGCAGTGTTTGACTTTAAATCAACAGCAGAAATCTACTCCCTGAAAGGGGCCTACAGGAACGCTGGGGAGAAAGTGTTTATAAGGGTGACAGGGTGAGGGGCAATGGTTGTGAACTAGAGCAGGGTAGATTTGGACTAAATATTAGGTAGAAGTTCTCTACAGAGAGGGTGTTGAAACACTGGAAGAAGTGATTAGAGAGGTGGTGGAGGCTCCATCCCTGAAGACATTCAAGGTCAAGTTGGATGGGGCTCTGAGCAACCTGATGTAGTTAAAGATGTCCCTGCTCACTACAGGAAGGGTTGGACTAGATGACCTTTAAAGGTCCCTTCTAACCCAACACATTCTATGATTATATGATTCTGCGATTCTATGATTCTGTGATTCTGTGATTCTATGATCTATTGCTAAAATTTTGCTATGAATAACTGAATGAAAATCCATACAGTAATAATAATAATAATAAATTATCTTGTGAACTTAAGAAGTGAGTTAATGCCTTATTTGGTCCTGATGAGTCTTTTGATATAACTTGCAGAGTTAAGGTCCAACATGGTATGAATATGGGTTGGATCTCAACCTCTACACTTTCAAGAGCCACTCTTTCTTCCTTGGCTTCAAAGAAACCTGAAGAATGAAACCAGAATATGCTGCCCTACAGGCTGGGTAAATACATAGGAAAGATGTGCAGCATTGCAGGTCCCATCAAGGAGAGCCAACAGCAAGGAAAAGGTGTTCACCCATTACCCACAAGGAAAATGAATGCCATATACCAGGCAAACAATCTCACCTCCCTCACCTCAAAGGGAAAATAACCACAAGAGGTGCGTCCTTGGTGTGCACACTCCTTCCCAGGTGAGCGGGCTGGAATAACGAGCAGCTCTCCTGAGATCCCTGCAGGTGTGTGAAGCCATCCATGAACTCTTCCTAGGAAAGAGTCAAATTCAGGTTGGTGGAGAGGGAATTTAAGTAGAATACCCAGTAAAAACCTCGCAGGGAAGCATGAAGGCCTGCTGACGGCATGGGCGAGGCAGAGCACAGACGTAACCTATCAATCGACATCAGCTTTGACATGTGTGGGGTGGCTTCGCTGAAGTGACTTCATGTCTCAGAGATCTGCTGAGCTCTGCTGCCAGACGGCCTGCCTCGCTTAGCCCCCCGGGGCCGCAACATTTTCTCCACATCCCTCTGGGAGCAGGCTTCCCTTTTCGGTCGAGCTGGGAATCTGTAGCCCGTGGGCTGGATTAGGTCTGGAGCTCAGTTCCAGAGGACCTGCAGCCATGCCAGTGGGAGGAAGACAGACACAGGCATCTCGCACAGAAGGTGAATGTTATCTGTGTTTCTAGTTATCGTAGGAGAAGCCTATTGCAGGTGTTGATGTGCAGCCCACGAAGAATGCACCAAAATCCCAACTAAAGCCCAGGTTAAAAAAAATAGTAATTCCCATCCTGTGACTGCAGAACCTCCTCTGTCCATGAATCTGCAGCAAATGTTACAACAGAGTCGCATCGGGTGCAGCAACATCTGATCCTTCATGTGCCACAAAGCAGATGGTTTATCACATAACTCTCCACCCAGTAGAACCTGCATTATTATTATGATGCTTGTGCTCTGTCATGGATTAATTTATGTGTGTCTCTTCTATTAACAAATGGATTTTGTAGTGAGTGCTAATGATGAGACACAACTACTTTTACTGAAAGAAATGTGGATTTAAGTCAAAACATTTTTTAAATTATTGTCACATTCACAACTTTTTTCTAAAGAAAAACTCTCTCTCCATTTTCTCCGCTGCAAGAGTAAATGGAGCATTTGGGTTTTTTTTCAGTAGAACGCTAAATTAAATTTGAAATATGCACAGGACATTTTCTTTCAACTAACTCAGGATGATTTCTTGAATGCCAATAGAATACTATCTAGATAACAAGAAAGTCAGTTATGCTCATAATCTTTTCTCATTGACTATACTGAGAGCAGCATACCTACTTGTGTGTAAGTATATTTTTAAAGTGCACATGCTCTGAAACAAAAAACATTGCAAAGTAATGCAAATGAAGTAAAAGTGATGCAAATCTAAATGTGAACTTCCCTAGTGACAGTAAAAAATACTTTGATGAGTGGCTGAGAAAACGAAGAAACTGGATAAATAAAAAGTATTCAGAATCATGTATTTTACAGTATATACATATATAACAAATGTTGTAATTGTTCTGAGAAAAATACTAAAACTTTGCTTTCTGTAATTAACTGTCTATAAGGAAAGAGATTTAAAAGCTATTGGCCATCTAGCAAACATCTATAAGAGAAAGAAAAGAAAAAACTTTTGAAACTTAATTCTGATTTAGAAAAGGCTTCCTGAATCTTCAATGTGAATATTCATGATAATCACCAAGTACTAAGAAAACATTGACATCAGAATTATGAAAGTATCCATATGTGGAAAAAAATAATAGGGTGTCATCCTAAAAATATACCACCCAAAAAACTACCCTAAGAGTCAATTTAAAAATAGATATTTGATTTTGAATGCAGTTTTATGGAGTTGGTCACTGAATCAAAGCAGTATAAGGCTGGAAATAACCTTGGTTGATGCATTCCCAGATCATCCCTACAGGTATTTTTCTAGCCCATCTGTAAAAGCCTCCAAAAAAAGGAGATTTTCAATTCCCTTAAGTGAATCTATCTTTATTTGGTAATCTTCTTACTGTAGTAGACTTTTGCCTTGCCTCCTCAATCTTCTCCTTTCAGACCAAGTAATTCTCTAATGGCTGTTTTGTTGTAAGTCATGTTTTCAACACCTGTTAGCCTGCTTGTTACCTTCACCTGGAGTTTACCTATGTCCTTCAAGTGCAGCACCCAAAAGTGGACAAAGTCTTCCAGTGGAGGTTTCACCAGCGCCAAACAGAGTTAAGCAGTCACCTCCTGTCTCTTACAGATGATGTTCCTGATCACATCATTCTGAATTTTTCTTGTTCACAACGGCTTCTGATTGCTGACTTGGTTTGTGCTTTACAGTAATCTCCCAATCCTTCCCCACCATGCTGCTGTATCTCTCATTCTTCTCCATCTCATTTGTGTGTTTGATTTTTCCCTCTGAACTGCAGTTCTCTGAACCTCTTCATTCTTAGTTTCATTCTGTGGGGTTTAGGCCATCCCTGCACTTTGCCCATTTGATTTCTGAAGCTCACCTCCAAAGTGCTTGGAGCATCATCCCTTCAGTGTGACCTGCAGCTGCACTACGAGTGTACGCGCTCTAGACTGGTCTCTAGAACCTTAATGAAAACTCAGATTAGGGCTAAGACCAGGACAAAAGCCTGCAAGGACCTCACTTGGAAGAACTTCACGATTTTGCAGCGAATCTCATGCTTACTCTTTAAAGAAGGTATTTCAGGCTGTCCTACTTCCCAATTATTTTCTATAGACTGTATGTCCTTACCTTGCTCATGACATCATGAGAGACAGTGTTAGAAAACTCTCACCAAAATATTTATTTGCTATTCCCACACCCTTCAGCAGGTTAATTATCCACTCAGAGAGGGAAAGGGGTACAAAAAGGCAATACTTTCACATTGAATCATGCAACAATCCTTCTGTTCTGAACAAAACTCTTAAGTAAAGCAATTTCTAAAATAAATGCCTGAACTTTCCTATCAGTAATTTAATAAACCTCCCATGTTTAAAGAAGAAAAACATAAAATAAGACACTCATACTATAGGTATGTATAAATACTTCTGATCAGACAGTAAATGAATAAAATTTATGCTTCACTTATAAACTGTTTGCTTTGGCATTTGCCACATAACTTGTCTTTACAAAGAGAAGGCTGTTCATGCAATATAATTATTTTTCCACCTATTCTTGTCACAAAGTTTCCTGAAAGTGCAGTTCCTTTCTTCACTCCCTGTACGTAACCTCAAAATAGTATCTCATGGTCACAAAACCCTTATGTTGTGTAAATATTTTTTAGGGTATTTGATCTTTTCCCTCTTCTCTCCTCCTCTTCCATTAGCAGTTTTTATTGCAGCTGCCTGAATACAAGGTAATGAAAGCTCATGTTTCTGTTTACATTAGGTCCGTATTGGTACACAGAACAGGAGAGGAAACAAAAAGTCTGGGCATCGTTACAGAGATTGTCATCAAACAACCACTATTTTCTGGTTTGCACTTTAATCAGTGTCTGGCATGACATTTCAGGACCTGGCAGTTAACACACTAAAGGGACTTTCTCAGGGATTCTTTGCAAAATACTGGTTTATTTCTGTGTGCAGTGAAAGGTAGTATATTTTAACCCAGCAAATAATTCAGATACTAACTTACTCTTGTGGATGACGCATGATCAGTGAGTGATTTTTGATAGTGTAATGACTTCTATTCTTCAGACGAGGTATGCAGATCCACTCAGCATTACGCGGGGATGGGAGATGAATCCAACTTTTACTTACATACCCTAAGAGTCCTTTGGACTTTTCCAGGAGAGCAATGGAAATTCTCCAACAGAGACAAGGGATAAGGACTGTAAGAAAAGCCAGATGAAGAGTGCATCCTTCTTGCAACTGTGAGGAGCTGAGTCTTTCTACATGACCATCCTAGGGCACACGGCAAGAGAAGCAAATAACCTGACAACAGCTCTCCCCTAAGCCCTCCAATTCTTGCTGAATGTCCTCTGCACAGTGACCCAGGAGGTACTAAAACCCAATGGCTTATTTCATTCGCTGGTCCTGTCAGGACTGCGGGCAGCTTTACTGCCAGTCTGCGTGCTAGAGAAGAAGGATTTCCCTGTCCTTTCACTTCATCTAATCCATTAAACTGGTTCCTGTTTCCCTGTCCAGGGGATGGTCTAGGGGATACAGGGAATCTCTGAGATTCAAGCCTAAAATATATTTTCTCTGTTTCATCATGCTTATTATGAAACACACTACAGCCAGACTCATTTGAAAACAAGGTAGTCACCTGGTGTCACTAATCCTTTGAGCCAATATATTTGCAGCAGAAATATGATCATCTTTTGGTATATTTATTGCAATCAACACTATTAATATCAACATTTCTAGAAGACAGTATTCCGAATTCTAAAAATAGTGGTTTAATCATCTGAGCCAGTCAGAGCCAGCCCCTCAGCACTGGGCTAGCAGTTGCTTACCAAACTACCTCTCCTTGCTCATCCATTAACTTCACTTTAACTTAACTTCATTTTCCAACTTTATTTAACTTCATTTTCCAACTTTTTTTAACTTTTTTTTAACTTCATTTTCCAACTTTAGGTTGGACTCGATGATCTTAAAGGTCCTTTCCAACCTTTATGATTCTATGATTCTATGATTCCAGCTTTACTCACAGCTCTTTTTTAAGGGGACAGTCAACAACGTGACAGCAGCTTTCACAGGCAGGACAGAGCTAAGTGTGAACTACACGGACCAAGTGAGAATTACATCAGTATGTAGTTTAGTACAGACTGTATATTTATCTCAGTCAGGTAAATATTTGTGTGGTTGGCCCAAGTAGAGCCCTATACAGCTGCAGTTACACTATTAACTAATTTACAACTGATGTGGTGTTATTAATACTGGTTACAGTGGTACCCTTGATTGAAGTATAGATACAGCCTAAAAAGGAAGAAATTTAATAGGCTCGTTTTCTCATAATTTTCTCTAACAGTGAACAAGGACTGCCGATCCTTGTTTGTTCTTCTAACTCAGTGCATTTTGTAATGTTCAGTTAAAAAAAAGCAAACATCCCAGGAGCAACACCTAAGTGCCTTCAAATGTCTATGCAAGAACTGAATTAGTCTCACTCAAAATGTGTGAATCCAGCAAAAACTTGATACAGTAAAAACACACAGGAATTTAGAAAACTGGAGAACTTATCTATTTGCAAGAATAAAGTCGTATTGAGTTTCAGTTGTGTCAATCTTGAAGGATCAAAGCAACTGTCAGTGCATTATTGATCTGCAAACCGATCAATGAAAGAAGTGCTTAGAACAAAAAATTTATTGAGACAATGCTGATAATATGCAATAATAATTGAATATGTCGAGGTTTAGATAGATAGATAGATAGATAGATAGATAGATAGATAGATAGATAGATAGATAGATAGACAGACATCTGGAATGCGGAACTGTCTACCCTGTACAAAAGTAAGTGGTAGAGGAAATGTTCTGTTTGTATTCGATTAGTACATAAATATTACAGTTTCCATGGTGTTGGTATTTGTCAAACTACTTTCTAATGAGAAGTTCAAATACTGAAGAGTTAAATGACTAAGAATGTCATTTGAATGTTAGTTACTTCAAAAACTTAGTATGTAACAATATCCACCCAAAGCATTTACAAATTCCAAACCACCACAATTATTTTTGAAATTATAACCCCTCCCATGAAATATGTATAAACAGAACTCTCCCTAGTGAGTGCTTGGAAATCTGGCCCTTTGGCCCCAATCTTTGGTTCTTTGGTTAGTTAATTAATAGGCTTTTCCCAGAAAATAAATTTCATACAAATCCGAACAATGGACAAATTCATGGAAAACGTGAACAGCTCATGGGCAAATCATGAGCAGAAGACACAGTTGGAGTTCTTCAAACAACTTGATACATACATCATAAGACCTCTTATTTTGCTTAGAGCCAGAAACAGTGGGGTCCTAGTACGTCTAAGAGGCAGTGTGGTAATAAACCTGTAGATAGTTAATGTAATTCTAGAGAGGAAATGGCAGTCATGTATTGCAACCATTTAGTCTCTCTCTATTCCTGCCATTCCTGTTAAATTTAACATGTTTTTAGTAATTCCCCATACTATAGAAACTGCAGTTTGTTGAAATACATTACTGAACAAGTGGTCTCCACAATTGCTATTCTCTAATTACTACATAGAATGTTAAAGAAATCATTACAGAGGGAATGAGGAACATGTTTCAGCATTGTTAAAAATCCCATTGCACTGCATTCATGTTTTTAGTCACCTAAGTGCTTATGAAAAGCTAGCTCTTTGCAGATGCGTAATTGCAAGCCCACTGATAGCTCATCACAGTCAGAGGATACTGTTCACGCACTTGAAGCTACACATGTTCCTGAGTGCTTTGCAGAATAAGGAACTACTTTATCTGTCAAATGAAAGTGCAAACAGCTGGAAATTCTGTATTAAGTGGCCGGAAGGGAGGGAAATAAAATGAGAATTTAATAAATCAGAAGAATGTTCCAATGATTGGTTTTGCATGAAAAATTCCAGCAAACTCCAGCCATTTTTGGATGAAAGTCTCAAAGGCATATCAATGTATTCTGAGTAATAAAAACTCACCCTTGTGCTCATATATTTCATTTACCTATTTGCTGGCTTCATCCTGCGCTATTGAATAAGATAAGCTCTCATTAAAACTAATGGCAGTTTTGCCTAAACATGCACCTGCAGGATCAGGCTTCAACTGCTGAAACTCACATTTACTCCCTGAAACTACCAGCAGATCAGCATGTTGATAAGCACTGAATACATTACCGCAGGAGAACATACAAAGCTGCGTTTGAACAGGTGACATTTCCTTTTCAAGGCAGACCTGTTCAAAAGTTTAGCATTAATCATTTGCACACAGGCATAACAGAATTATCTACTATATCTGTCAACTTTCTGCTTCTTATAAAGGTAAACTTCTTCAACCTGTAGAAAGCGATGTCAAAAACAATAAAATAAGGCCACTGATTAACTACTCAGCAAAATTTAACGGCAGCATCAGAGCTTGCTCCATCAACAGTTGCTACATGTCAGCAATATATATGTGTATCTATGTATACATATTTACATACTGCTTGAAGTAAGAGACAATATTTGGTTTGGTTACCTCAGGCTCGGTTCAGAGCACTGTGGTCACAATCGACTTCACATATATGAGTGAACACATTGAATGCATCCGGCTGAATGTCCACATATTCTACAAGACGATGCAATGGATGCACCTGCATCCTTTTTTGAAGGGCCTCCACAGGCTTTGTTTCAAATGCTTGAACCACTACAACCCGCTGTTTGCAAAAAATTAAAGGGAAAAGCACTTGCCTACCTCTAACAGTACTTGCGGCACTCCAGAAGCATCTAGCAGCACTGATGGGCTTGCCTATGGGGTTGGGCTGCTCCCACTCCCAGCTCTGGTTTGCCCTGGTGTGCTTGGCAAAGCTGCTTGGTGGGCTGTGGGGTGCAGAGCAGGACTGTGAATGGAGAGAGAGTCTCTTTGTCTCTGCAAACCGGATTTCAGCCACATCTGGGGCTGAGTTTGCAGATTTTACTATTTGGGCAGCCCAGCTGTGCTTACACTAATGAATGACACTTGTATGGGACCATCCTCCAGCATCAAAACTGGCCAGATCACACTGTAGCATGCCATTAGTATTAAATTCTCTTACTCCTCAAAACAGGGTGGCCACACTCACACGGCCACGTGGGAACAGTCCCTGTCCTCTGCTGAGTTCCCAGTCATGCCAGGAAATTTTTTGGGGGGAGTGCTTGATGGCCCAGGCCAAAAGCATGTCAGCAACTGCTCTGATGACTTAAGCTCCAGTGTCCTGGCACCGTTTAACTTACGGGTGGAGAGATGGACCCCATGCATGTGGTCTTGGGAGCAGCCTCAAGGAGCATCTCAGACTGAACGTAGAAATATCCCCCGAGGCTACTGATGGCACAAGTAACTCCTTAATCTGAGCAAGATTATCAATATCTGGCCTATAATTAACACCGCTGTCCAATCTGGCAGTACAACGATACAGTAATACCTGGCACTGTTGTAGCTTGTTCCGTTTTGATTAATGAGTGTGCATTTAACTTAACAGTATACATTAACTACTATTAACATCACATTAATTGTTAACTACATATTACCTAGACACTATATTAGATAATTGCCTCTGTGCTAATACATTAATCAATATGCCTGTAGATTAAATGATTTGAAAAAACTCATCTGTATATCAGAAATACATTTATTAAGTTATTACTCTGTGATGATACTAATTAAAGAATTCTGAGCATTTTAATTCCTTTCCTACTGGAATATTTTTATGAATCTGGCTGTGAAAATACCACTCTATTTTATGATCACGGAACAGCTACCACATTCCTATAATCTCAGATCTTATCATCATCTCTACAACCCTTGCAGCACCAGTTATCAAAGTTTACTCATCAAGAAGATCCCACTCCACAATAAAAATTAATTTCAGTGCCAGAGTAATACTTGAATAAAGTTACCTCATAACCCTGAATCCAGGAGGTTTTATTTGGAATTAGACTCTGATTTCCATCTCTATTTTTCTTCAAGTTAAGCAAAATGAGTATACACTCACATGTTACTGCCATAGGCAGTAATGTGAAAGACTGAGCTAGACCATGGATGGAGAAGGCTTTGTGTTTGTTAGTGCAGTGCTGACCATGCTGAACTCTCTGCAGTGATAAGTAACTTGGTCCAGAACTGGGAGAAGCCTGCAGCATCGGGCTTAATCAGCATGGGAGTCCCTACATCCAAGCCTGCTTTCCTGCAATTTCCCAGCACCACCACAGACACTTCACTTTCACAAATTCTTTCCTTTTTGACCCAAGGAGTCACACATATACCTAGAATTGTGCCCCAGATATATTTGCACCATGACAAAGCTGAGAATCTTGGCCACTGCTCAAGCTTCAACCTCAGCCAGAGGAACTGTGGTCCACTGGTCTTTCCTAAGGCTTCCTACATGCAGTCTGGATTCATCTGCCTCCATACAACAAAGTGGCTCATACCACTTTTTATAAAACATAGCCAAAGGAAGAGCTGCCAACAACCTCTTTGTATGCAACAATTTAGCGGCTAGGGTGTTCATGAAGGATAGGTGATACAGAGCTTGTGGTCTTTTCCCATCTGGAGTGGTTAAGCAACTCATCTTCCAAGTCCCCAGGGTGTGCTCCAGCCATTGCTATGTTGAAGTTGCCAGGCTATATGAAAAACAAACAAAGGGACCTAGGCAGAGAGAAAGCAAGAAAGGTTATGACTCTGCATCCATCACCACGGAGAACAGTCCTAGGTGCTGGTACTTGTTCCAAGAGTTGTTTGTATATTTTATTTAATGATTACTTCATGTAAACAGTTCTTGTGTGAGGGACGGTAATCTCTGGGGCAGATCCAAAGCCTGTTGAAGTCAATGGAAATCAAAGACAACTGTAGTCAATAGAAAGTTTTCCACAGATTTCAGTAGGCTTTGGATCACTTCGGGAATACTTCTTGGGTGGTAAAGGCTCCATGCCAATGCACTGAAGGCATGCACCGATTGCATACTAACACACACGTTGTTGTGGCTTATTGCTATATTGGAACCAGCCTTTGAAAAACATCATAATATCCTGAGGCAACTAGAGATCCAATTATTCAAAATATTGGTCTTGAACGTTTAAAGGCCCAGTCATGAGCTCCTTAGGCTAAGTTCCCACTGCCTGCAATGAGAAATCTCTCTGAGGAGGACAGGCAGAGTCAAGCTCCGAGACACATATTTGCAGGCTATTTTGATGCCCTTGGCACAGCCACGACTGCAGTTAAATGCAGAGATAGCCAACCTGACTTGAAACTACGTAATGTGGGTAGTGAACACAATTTAGCTGTATTAGCATAGCACTTCATACAGGTTAATTAGCCCTGCCAAGAGGCAGAGTTCATTAACCTGAGGAGAAAGCTGCACGAAGATAGACTACTTCCGACTCATCTAGAGGTAGCTTGGCAAAGCGCTGCTTTGTGCCATGCAGACATGCTAACTATCCTCTTATTCCAAACATTACACAACTTCCGACTGTGCGGCTAATATGGCAATTGTGCAGTTACCAGACTCATGTGGCCTCTCCATGAAAGGGTCTGTCAAGCAGTTTGGTATTTCAGTTACCAGAGCACACACGCTGAGGCTTCCCTCTGGCCAGGCAAATCAGTCCCAGATTAAAGTTTGGCACTCAAAATTTCAGTAGAGAGATTTTTGTTGCTTTCTTTATCCAGAAAACAAAACAAAACAAAACACAATCAGTTCTCTTAGTGATTTCAGCAGTGCAAGGCTTAGATTCCTGGAGACAATTTCCAGCACAAACAGCACAGTCTCGTCACCAAGCCTTGACTCTGTCCTTTATTCCTGCCTGCAGTGACCATGTCTCTAAGGTTTGATGGGTAGCCTTTTCATACCCAGGGATACCAGTTCACATTCCTTTTTCTAAAGACACACCTTCCCTTAAAACTGTTCTCCTGGCAACTCTGCAAGACTAATTTGCCCAATGCAACTTCAAGCTTTGTTTATTAATTTGCTCAGCATGCTATTAACATACAAGCCACTTCAGTATCCTGACTGTAATAACATCTAAACCTTTACTCCAGGAATAAATTCAGATACAATACATGTTTCTGCAATCCACTTCATGTACTGTTTATACTTAGGTATCTTGATGAATATTGTGCTGGATCTGTCCATGTCTTTGGCTTAGGATCAATTCACGGCAAGTGTCATGGTCTCAGTTGCAGGACATGCAATCAGTGAAAGACCTAAATGCTGCTCAAATGATAACCTGACAGGATTTTACCCATAAGTGGAGACAAGATCTTTGCCCCACAGAGCAAAAGAGATAAATTAAACCCAAGCAGACAGATAGACCAGACACCTGCCATGTTTCTCAAGTGAGTTGCCACATTGTGGACATTCATATTACCATCTGGTGCAAGAAAAGGGAGGAGCAGTGTTTGATTTGGTGTGATCCATTTTCATTCTAGGGGCATCTCATGCTAATTGCATGTCCTCGGCACATGACACCACACATCTGCACCCAGCAGGCAATGCAAAGTGTACTTCTGTACAACCCTCCCAGACTGTTTTGAGGTTGCTGGCAGAATCACGCCCTTGTGTAGACTGCAAAACTACTGGAGGACATAGGGAAGACATGCTTTACTGGTTCTGGAGATATCTTGCACCCACGCTGCCAGTGGGGTGCTCTCAAGTGTGTGCTACATGACTCTGATTACAGACACGAGGCAAATTTCCACATCAGCAATAACTTCTCCAGAGCACTGAGTAGCTAAAGTAGATAGACCCACAGAGAGCAGCAAGCACCTCCTTATGTTGACCTCTAGAAGCTACCAGGGAGGCAGCTGCAAGGAGACACTAAGCCCCTTTCAGGTTCAGTAAATTTAAGAGGACAAGGGGCAATGGGTACAAGCTGGAACATAAGAGGTTCCACAAAAACATTTTTCCCTGTGAGGATGACAGAGCAGTGGCACAGGCTGCCCAGGGAGGTTGTGGAGTCTCCTTCTTTGGAAACTTTCAAAACCCGCCTGGACGCGTTCCTGTGTGACCTACTGTAGGTGATCCTGCTCTGGCGGGGGGCTGGACTACATGATCTTTCAAAGTCCCTTCCAACCCCTAACATTTTGTGATTCTGTGATTTCATGTCATCCGGTGCTCTGGTAAGATCCCAATGCAAAGTCAGATCTTGACTACTGTTGAAAGTTATGTTCAAAATCCCCTCAGCCATTTGCACTTAGAGAAATAACTTCTCAAAACACAAAGTATTTTTCAAACATAGAGATTGGGTAAAGAACGGAGCTTCCGTCATGATATAGTTGGAACTCTGTACTCAGCAGGCAGTGATGCATTAGTTTTTGTGAAAAATGTGATTATTTAGATCTGTGAAAGCAAACAGGGGTTTCAATCGGCATTTACAGTTCTTGGAATTCTTATCATTTAAAACTTTACAAGAGTCTTCAATGTGCGAACATACTGTGTGCTTGTTGTACATTCATATGCCCAATAGGCTGAATAACTTCAAAGAAATTTATTCTACTGCTTGCTAAAAAGCCTTTTTAACATTATACACCTTAGAAATGTTATGGTATCTGGTGCCAAGAGTCTGTATTTTTAAAATACCCTTCTTCGGCCTGAGTTCTGAACCTATTAAACTCAGTAAGAGTTTTGACATTGACTTAAAAGAGCGAAAGATCAAACAATTATCTGACAGACGGCAACAAGACTCAGAAATAATTAGGGAGTTTTGAAGCCTATCCATACAGGGGATTTTTCTTTGCTTTTAAATAAGAAATGTATTCACAACTGTATTTTGGAAATATTTGCTTAAATTTAGAAGTGGGAAGATTTACCATTAAGGCAAACGTTTGAGTCAAGTTTTTGGTCTTCTTTCATATATTTCACACACTTTTTGACGTCTCTTCTTATCTAAGACTAGGGGAAGCCAGGATGACAGGTAGCTTGGAACTAATGTAATGTTTTATGTTTTTGTTAGTCAGGGATGGCATTTCATGGTACACTTTAATTATCCTTTTCAAAACCTTTCTTCCTGCCCTAAATATTCATCCTGATTCACAGAAGACACAGGGGACACCATAAGAACGTTGTTTCACTGGACTGTATGGGCTGCTGTAAGGCTGTCACTATCTCTGCAGTTACAGCCTGAGAGCTCTTCAGTGAACCAGCAACTGTAAACTGTTTCCAAAATTGAATTTACCAAATGAAATATATACGGATGCACAGACATCATTGATTTCTGATGAGGCATACTGTCACAAACAGTGTTTACTAATAGTGCAATCTGTTTTGTTATTCTCAGGCCGTCAGAAATTTTGTGGAAAAGCGCAGCCACAACCTGACCCAAACCATTACTCTAGAAAAGGCCAATCCATTAGTAGATTCAACTGCTGATATGCCTCCTGTACTCTCACCAGTCTTCTAGAGCTCAGTAGTTGCCAGTCCCAGTTGTGAAAATGTCCATGTGACAGCACCCTCAGCAACCAGCTAGCTAGACATGGTCTTTCCCAGGCCACACAGATGTGGGTGACTGAGTGTCTCTGTCCCTCAGGAATAATATGACCAGGAACTATGGAAACACATCCGTTAGTGAGAAAACTTTGTGTCTGTGCAGGTATACACACACGCACAGTTTACTGTCAAATTAGAGGATGTTAGCGTCTCTTCTAAAAAAATCAGGAAATTCTTGGGCTCTCATTGAGCATCTCCTGTATTGCTCATGTGGGCTAAAACTTTTAAAAGCATCAGTAGCTCTCCAAGCAACACAGAATGCCTGAGCTTTTCTAAAATGTGCTGTCATTCTTGTTGAATCTACATACAAGTCCTACCTTTTTTACATTTAATTTGTTTAGTACCTAGATAACAACACAAGCCCTTTTCCTACCACTATGTGCAGCCACAAAACCTGAAATAAATAATAAGATAATAGGAAAATGTTGTAATGTGTTTCATGGTTTCTGAAAGACAGAATGGCACATCTTATTATTGTAACAGGGCAACCAGATTTATATTTTGTAGATATTTTCAGGAGCCCATCACCATAGTACCACATTGCTATATAAGAGTGTCTATTCCTAGTGCTTAAAAGTGAAATTGAAACATGAAATTGGTCAAGGTGTCACATTTTGCATACTTATTTTTGGAAAAGGTTCAGACACATCTGCATTGAGCACACAGTTATAAAAGACTACACATGTCAGTTTTCCAACTTTTGAAGTCATAGGAAAACTTGATGTTCAACAGGCCCCCAAAATTTGTGCTCTGTGAATGTATTCTTTAGCAGAATCATTTAAATAAACTGCATTTTACCTTTTTAATAAATTCATTGATATACTTTTATTTTCAGTTCTGACTGGGAATCATAGTTCAATGGCTAACCTTGATGACTCCTCTGCCATGACTGCCTGAGGGTATCCAGCAGAAGGACCCAAGCAAATCTGACCCAAGATTCTGCAGCAAAAACTTTAAAAGCTTTCTTTTTGTTCATTTGATTGCAGCTGTTGGGCCAATTCATTATCTAGTAACCCCAACTATTTCCTTGCATGTGAGGAAAGGGACCAGTAAGAAGATGTGGCTGTGTGTCCTGCAGAGAACTTGGACAAGTAGCAGGGAAGCAGAAGATGAGGACTTTGACATTTCTTTCTCTCCCCAGTAAATCAGTTCTCTTGTTCAGGAGAGAGAACTTGAGCTGTGTGCACTGGTGGGTCAGGTGGAGGGAAACAAGAGGATGACAGATTCAGTCTGCTCTGCAATCCTTTAGGGAGGATCAATCATTGCAAGCTGAATGGGTCCCTGCTATGAATAATTAGGTTTTCCTGAAACCTGTAAGTGGAAAGATTTTCTT
The DNA here is from genome assembly GCF_000703405.1 of Apaloderma vittatum. NCBI lineage: Eukaryota > Metazoa > Chordata > Aves > Trogoniformes > Trogonidae > Apaloderma > Apaloderma vittatum. The sequence continues at coordinate 231,360 of NW_009716330.1, forward strand.
TAGGTGCCGTCCACATTCCAGAAAAACATTAAATTAATGGTTCAGTTTCAGCTTGTTAAAAAATGCCTCAGGTTTAGCTCAGGTCCCTGCATAGATAATTGTAGATAATTTCTGGGTTTGGTTATTTGGTTTTCTTTTTTTTTTTGCAGTATTCAGTGTAATCCCAGGCAGTTCACTCAGAACTCTGCATAACCACTCATCTATAAAAACTGGACTATACAGTCAGTTCATTGGGATTCACAAAGCTATTCAGCTTGTAGCAAGAATGACCTATCTACTACGCAGAAGAACCTACTACATAGCTCTCTGGAACCCACTGACTGTGTTGGTTGAAACTCCATTGACCATGCTGGTTTCCTAGAAACTTGGCTCCCATGTTGTCCCTGCAGTAGCACCCCACTTTAGGTGTCTATAACCCGGAGCCGAATCCCACTCCTTCAAACTGTCAATTAGGGATCAGTTCCGTTGCCTGGACTCTGGTCTCTGGGCACTCCTAAGGTGCTGTGAGGTATTTCACGTGGCCTCCAAAACATCCCAGCACTCCCAATCCTTATTGGCTAGCCCCATGCAATTGCTCTGGTTGCCCTGAGGAGTCCAACAACTCTTTGTTCAGCACTCATCTAGTGATCATCAGATGGCACTGGGCACCTAAGCTGAGGAATCCTACTTGAACCCTTGGTTTGCATGGGCACAGCCTATATCAATGAGTCCCTCAGTTGGAGGACATGTCCAGCCAAATTGCATAGTCTCACTTGTTAACTGATCTTCTTTGTGGCCCTTGTTCAGACAATGATTTCAAGACCATTCTTTTTTTTTTTCTATTAAAATCCTTCAAAAAATGTTAGTTAAACTGTAATTTGATTTCTTAAATTGTGTAAGGGGGGGTCATCCCACTTTTTCAAGCAGTGGTGCAGAAGAAGATCTCCATGCACCAGACATATACCTCCCCAGCAGCAGAGATCTGGGCTCCACAGTATCACTCCCTGGGCTCCCATACACAGGTCTGGGAACTCATCAGCCTGGGTGGAAATAGCAAGAAGGGGATTTATCTCTCCTTCTTACTCCATGTCTTCTTAGATCAAATGGTGAAGGTAATGGGATGAGAGGAAGGAATGAAGAAAAGCAGGAGATGATGTCCAACACACAGCTCAGACACTGAAGTATCCTGTCCTAAGTCCCAGGGATTTCTTTCCTCTGGATTTTCAGTGGCCCTTTAAGTAACCCAACCTCTTCTCACTGCTGTTCAGATAGCTACCTTAAAACAGAAGGCATTGTCAGCTATAATCCTTCCCATTTAAAACAGAGACAAGTTCAAGGAGTTCTATATTTTGCTTCTTTAATCCATTTCCTTATGACCAGCATTGATGGGAAAGCTTTAAACTTTTAAACTTGCAACTTATATCATTTCAAACATCACGAATGCTCAGTTGTTACACCAAAATAAGAACTGTTACTATGCAGCCATTGCTGGCATCGTATAAAAAACCTTACTTACTTACTTACTGCAGTCTCAAAAACAAATAAAAACATTTTTATTAAGTCAGAATAACACACTATTTCTTATTATGCCATTCACAATCTTAGAAGAAGTGAAGTTTATTTATTTGAAGGGAAGGCATTTTTTAGAATTCTATTACTGGAGACCTGAGTGGCTTGACATGAATACTGGTAATGTTTTTCAAAGGTCTCATTACTTAAGGCTGATGATTTATATTGGTGAGTGTTCTCAGTGCCATATTCATAATTTCCCACTTAATTTATTTACAGGTCTTATTAACATCATGAAACAAAAAACAAGTGTACAATGACAGACTTGAGTTTAAATTAAACACACACACATGCATTCCCACAAATGAGATCTAAGCAATAACTCAGAAAATACATCTAAAAATCTGATGTGATCCCTTTGAACGAACACATTTGCACTAACTGCTGTGTTTAGAGAATAGACACAGCTCTCATTCTTTTCAACCATCAGAGTAATGAATGAGTGGGACAATCTACTAAGGAATCAAGAAGAATTCTCTGCCTGAAACCCCCTAAATAAAAACTGGATAGTTCTTTGAAAAGAAACATCCCAGTTAAACTGCCTGCAATGCTGGAGACTTGTTCAAGTCTTTGTTACATTCTGTTTTCTTTAATCATCTCCTGAGGAAGCTGCTATTGCTGTATTCCTGTGTTGTGTTCAAATTAAAAGAGATGAGTCAAAATAGATCAAAGTGACTGATGGATAAGTAGTCACAGCATCTCATTTAGAACATCTCTTTTCCTTAAACAAAACTGATTCAGATCTTGTGTGGTAAATAAAGTGAGTTCCACACAATCTGGTGTTCTGGAAATGCTTTTTTTTTTTTTAAGGACGGCTCCATGATATTTGAAGTCCTGTCTTCTTCTCCTAGACATCAGTGAATCTCATCCTTTCCATGATCTTCAAGCAAATTTTCCCTTAGAACACTCCTTTGTAGTTTCTTCTCCTCTGACTGGTTTTTCCTTTTGAATACCAAAATACACTGAATAGCCAACACCCTTGCTGTATTTAACAGAGGGCTGGCTGATGGGAGGTGTTACAGAAGTTGTGACCCAAACTTTTTACATTTCTTTGTGGTGAACTAGGCACTCTCCTCTTCAGGAAGAGAAGGCTGACATAAATTAACCACATAAGATCCCAGAGAGTTGTCAAGTGCTGTCTGTCACTCTTTGCATGGTTGAGTAAACAAGGATAGAAGTAACTAACTGATAGGGCAAATATGCTGCAGTCTCTGGCCAGCACAGTGATTTCCACCAGCAATTTAATTCCACTTGGAGCACTCAATCTGTGAGGAGAGGGTGAGGGAGTGGGGCTTGCTAAGCCTGGAGAAGAGACGGCTGCTGAGGCACCCAACAGCAGCCCCCAGTATCTACAGGGAAGCCAGCAAGGAGACGGAACCAGATCCCTCACACTGGTGCGCTGCAGGAAAACAAGAGGTCATGTCCTTAAGTTGAAAAAAAGAGGAGGTTCAGAGTGGCCATAAGGAAAAAAAAATATCAGTGTGAAGATAACTATCCCTTGGAAGTTTTCAAGACTTGACACAGATGAAGCCATAATAACCTGTTCTGAGGTTGTGTCTCACTCTGCGTTGGGCAGGAGGTAGGATGAGAGACCTCCAGAGGTCTCTTCCTGCCTGAGTGAGAGATTCTGTGATTTTACATCTCTTCAGAGCACATATTTGCAGGTTGTATGCACATATGAGTACGGTATGCGAGCTACAGATGTTTACCTTTGTCTGAAATCACTGATTATCACAGGGCATAGAGGAAGACACTGTATTTTTGAAGAGGCAATGTGAGAAGAGAAGAAAGCTATATTCACATCATCTCCATTTACTGTTTCAGATGTGTGGCACAGGTGCAATTCAAAGCACCTAAAGTCAGGGGCTTGTGATCTTTATACAATCTTGACAAAGAGAGGTGCCTCCAGAAGGTGATCAGAGCATCTGTTTTGGATTTACAAAGCTAGGATCAATGTCTCCTCAGTCTTCAGGTTGTGGATGTCGTTGGTTTAGATATATACAGATACAGATATAGTTCTCTTACTTCTTTCACACAACTAGTGTCTATATATGGACACTGTTATTTTGATCAGCAACTGGTGCTGAGATGCAATATGTTCCTGTTGACTGCTATATTTTCAGCTGTATTGGAGAGATGTGACTAATACGTTTATTTTGTATGTCAGTAATTTGTAGTTTGCATTCCACAGGATTTTCTGCATGTTATTAGATTTCCCTTTTTTATCCTGGATGCTTTGTAGACTGCTCTGCTGAGAATCTACCTCTGGGATGAAGATACCTTTTAAAATAAAAAAAAAACCCACTCAGCTTTACACATACAGATAGCTTTAGAAACTATCTGGTATGTGCATACGTTTGTTTAACCCCCTAATGTAAATACATACATTCTGAAATGTATTTTAGTCCTCTAAGAAGCTAAGAGCAGCTCTCAAGATCACATGACAAGCAAAACATTTGTTAATCAGAAAAATTACAGCCTATTCATACTTACTGTTTGATTATTTCCACTCTGACCTCAAAGATCCCATTGTTGATTGAACTAGTTATAGTAACTTCTGTTTATTTTTACAACTAGCTATTATGAGTGCAAACTATTCTTATCTCCAAGTGATTGATAGGCACATTAAGAAGCTGTTCAACAGGTTGCTAGGTTTGAAGAAATGCTTAAATCATGATTAGTTATTCCTTATCAGCCAAGAGTGGGAGCTAAGCTCAGATAAATACATGGTGACGAAAATTAAAATTTCAAAGTCAAGTGCTCTCTCTTGGTGTTTTTTGTTTGCTATTGTTAAGCAGAGGTGCTACAGTTTCCTTTCAGTTTTCTTTAAGGAGCATTTGGGCTTTCTTAGCAAACTCGGTTGTCATGTTAGTGTGCTTAGGAGAGCTAAAAATCTTGTTCAATGATAACTTTCATCAGGGCCTCTGTAGCTTTAGTGAATGGAGACCTGTGAGTCACAGAAATACATTCATACTTTCTGTTAAGAATTTGAAACAGATAATTTTCATGAGTGAACATTTTTAAATTTAGAGATGTTAGACATAAAAACTCTCACATGGGGATTTATATTTTTATTTGTGCTATTCAGAATAGCATTTCTATCAGCACAGGGCAGCTATGCAACCTGAGGACAAAAAACCAGAAGGGCAGATATTGAAGGTATAGCTCCCTGTGGTTTTACAAATATAGTGAAGTCTTCTATATTAACAGTTTGCAGATAACTCACACATTTCTACTACATTTCTACCTTTATTCTTCAATCTTGCTTACTTTGGGTAACATACAGGTGATCTGATACAATTTGTGAAGGTAGCATATGAGAAGAAAAATTTAAACGACCAGAAAATATAAAGGAACTCAGTTCAAAAGTTCTTGTTTTTGGAAAAGAGAGCTGGAAATCTCAAAGTCAGCTGTCTCAAAGGAGGGCTGTTTTAACATATTTGTCAAAACGCCTTCCACTCAGTTTCTGCTCCTTGAACTGTATTTGTAAATAAAGTCACAAAGCATGAACTGACAACCATGTTGCAGGAGAACTTCTGCATGCAAGATTTGCCAAAGCAGAATATTTCCTTCTCCAGTTTTAAACCACAACTACTCCAAACAAACCTTTGACACAATTAAAGGGCAGATGAGAGCAGGGACAGAGAAATGAACTGAAGATACCAATCTAAAAGCTAAAAATGCTTCTGTTTTTTCTGTCAACATCCTACAAAGGGTGAAAGGGTTGAGCTTTCACTCCAGTTTACACTCAGAGCACAAGAAAGTGGGAAGGAAAAGACAATTTCCAGGTGGCTCTGAAGCTATGAGACGCTCCATCAAGCCCTCTAATGCTTTCCATTAAAAAAAAAAACCTGAAGGTAACGCATTTGCATCCAAGGTGATGAGGTCTTCAGGGAGGACTGTGTGAAGTAGCTGGGCAGCAAAGCCTTCACGGGATGCGCATAAGTTATCCATGCCTCTCTGCTTTGCCTGCAGGGCTCAGGGCACAGAGGGCAGGTAAGAAAACAAACACCAAGCCTATCTGAGAAAGGACATGGCAGCAAACTCTTCTGTACTCAGTACCTCACAGTTAAAACACTTGCTCAAGATTTGAGAGACTGCTTCCATCCCTTCGTGTGCCTGAGGAGGTAGAGGGAGGACACACATCTCACACCTTCTCCTGGACATCCCTGCCATCAGCCAGGGATACTGGGGGTATGCAGATGGGCTGTCTGAATGGCCTCAGGAACAGTCCGATGTTGAACAGAATAAATAAATATTCACTGAGCCAAGAGAAGAAAGATAAACAGAAACAAAAGAAAACACGGTGCTACTGTAAGCAAGGGCTGTCAGGCAGGAAAGGGAGAGCTGAATACCCCAAAGGGTCCCGCACCTGCAAAGTTGTCACAAAAAAGCAGTGACAAACTCACTAGCCTTTACGACGACCTCAGGTTATTACAGAACCACAGTTTTCAGGGTTCCCAGATTTCCTCATGAAGGCATATAACAATGATACATAGGAACCCTCACTGTGAGTCAAGCACTGTTCACTAGGTCACCAGACAGATGCTGCACCAAAAAACTAACACTTACCCCAAGGTTATTGATGTCTCTGTGTGTGACTGGCCTGTGAGGCTCACGTGTATTCATTGGCAGCCCCCCATCTGTGACCTTCCAGACCAAATGACTGGGTGTCCACACATAGGTGGCCACCTGTAAGTGGCTCTTAACTGTAGCCTGCACCCAGGCTTGCATTCACATCTCCAGCCCCTCAGCAAGGTGCCTCAGCCATTTAACTGGGAAAAAAAAAAAAAATGTTAACAAACTTCCAAATTGCCATCTCCTTAGTGTTGTGTGTTTATCTTATGCTTCTCCCTGTTTACAAATGTCGAGTCAAGCATCTGTGAGATGTCAGGATCAAGGTAATGCAGGATTCTCCCACTGTGTCCTCAGTTTGCAATTGCTTCCTGCATTAGCACAGTGTCTATTAATGTCCTCTGTCACATGGTTTGTGCACTTCCCTTGCCTCCATGCAGCAGAAGACAAAATATTTGACCTCTGGATTGTAAAAGCCTTTTCTGTGCTGATAGTCTGCCCACCTTAGAGACATACTACCTTAAAGGAAGGAAGCTTCATAGGGAAATCACAGATGTAAAATTTGCCTTAAGGAAATAAGTGGGTGGCAGCATGTAATTAATAGAAGAAACCCTCCAGAAAATACTTGCTACAGACAGAATCAGTCTTTGCAGGAGACAGCCATGACAAAATCCAAACCGTAATCTAATTTTTGTGGTATGCGCATCTGAAAATAAACAAACAAAAGCAGTCTTAAGAATACCTCTCCCATTCAAGTCAGACTAGAACCTGATACAGCTGTGGAACAAAGAGACTGTGAATTGCTTGGTTTTGACATGACAGATCTAGCTGAAAGTCCCAGCTCTTTCTGGCCATACCAGCCAAAGCAGTATGAAGGACTGGGGGTTGTTAGGTTTAGGCTGACTTGGATGTGGTATGTGACCTGGGCTGTTTCATGGTGTCTTGTGTCGGTCAGTTGGTAGACTTCAATAGCTCCATTAACTTTCATACACACATCAAAGGAGCCAAGGAACCACCAAGAGAAGAGTAAGAAGACTGACTGCAAGGAGCTAGGGAAGAGGTGCACTGAGGGAAGGGAAAATACAGAACTAGAAGGGATAACACTCCACAAAGGGAATGAGACAACAGTTGACGCTTCCCGAATATCAGCTGTTTGCCAGGTCCCTGAGAGGGGTGTAGCTGTGGAACCCCTCTGAGCTCCCGGGTCTGGGTGCACGCTCCAGCCACATCCTACCTCCAGAAAGAGGTAAAACACAGATGCACACCGGCTCCCAGCTGCTCAGGGAGCTACAGCAGCACCCCAAGAGCCCCTGGCACCCCAGCAGGGCTCAACGTGACAGGTCATGGTCTGGGACTGTAACTGCCCCCACAGAAGGAAGAATTTTGCTTTACTGAATGTGCACCTTGTAATCCTGAGGACTGTCCCTTAAAGGTCATGGTCAGATAACATCAGTTTTCAAAGAACTCTTTCAGTTATAACCCAGGAGATACAGGAAGCTGAACGCTTCTCACAAGCACCCTGTTCTACAGAGAGATCCGATGGTGAGAGGAAAAGCCTTGGTGTCCTAGTTTCATGAAAATACACAGCAACAAACAGTTGTGTCTTTAAAGTACAACCTGAACCTAGACAGAAATCACATAGGCAGTGGTGGTTCTTGGATTAGCAGCAGCTGTGGAGCAGCCACGGGTCCAGCAGGCAGGTCAGAAATAAGCCTGGTCGTGAGGGCACATGAGCTACCTTCTCCAGCTTTTCCAGGAGGACACAGTTCAAGGGTGGTGACTGAAGACAGATGATGCTTCTGCGGGAGCAGAAGATGGGAGTGCAGAATGGTACAAGTCCCACAAAGCACTGCTCTTTTGGAATCTCTGGGCACTGCTTTATCTACCATGTGCTTTCTGACTTCTCCTCCCACCCATTTAAGGCCCTTGAGAGCACAAATGTAGGCATTTCCCAGCTGAGGTAGGATTGCTTGTTATCTAACAAAATGTAACAATATGGCCTGCAAATTTCACAGTTGTCTACTTCCTATAGGGTTTTATTTTTATTCCCCTGTTGTTTCTGAAATGATCTGGGGGCATTTTGGCATGTAAAGAAATTCTTGAGGTTTTTTGCTAAACAGCGGTGGGTTGTCATGTTTTCTAGCCAGTCCTCAAGAGTCCAGCAATGATGGCAAATCTTGTTCTGTGCCTTTCCATGCCCCTAAGAAAATATACCTAAATTCAGGAAACTGAAAAATCTGAAAATTTGAGGTCTGCACCTGCTCAGACATTTTTGTGAGGAGGTGTTTTAGATTGCTTAGGCTAAAATGGTGCAGTGTCACTGAATATGCTTTTGCTTCTCACAAGTTCCTACATGTGACCTTGCTGCACAAACATGATCCCAGGCATAGCATTCATGTCTGGGCAGGTATCTGCTTCTAGATTAACTGTGCAAGACTCTGGTCTCACTGCATATATCAAACCAAGTTCTTTGTTCATACTCTAGTCAACATTATGTCGAAGACATTTGGCATCTGACCTTTAATGACCAGTTTGTAGGATCCTTTTCAGACCAGAAGTGGCCCTTAGGCAGCATGGCCCCTGTAGATCCAAGCACTGAGTGCTCCCACAAAGCAACTGAGCCAAAGGAAAGTGTATTTTCTGTGTGACTTAGTGGCCAGAAACAATGGTTAGGAGTGGAAAGGGACCATGTACGAGAACCAAGAGCAAGAAACTTGTCTCTCCTGCACCATTTGGGAGATCACTGGTGGAACCAAGGCAGCGGGAAGAGGAAGCAGAGATGTGGTTTGAAGGGTTAGATGATAAAAGTCAGATCAGAGTGTCAGAATGGAATCCACTGGGAGGAGAAATTTTGTGAGATGGTCCTGAAGCAGGGAACAGAAACCTAGGTTGGCTGGGTGTGGAGACAGGGAGTGATGACTGAGCATGGAAAAATTGGACTGAGACCTGAGACTAGAGAGCCAGCTAGCTGAGGAACAGCGGCTGCCTCTGCACTTACTTGTTCTGCAGTGTATCTTTGGGCCCTCATTTCCTGGTCATCTGAATTGTCAGGCCTGTTGGGACACGCTGCAGCTCCCATCCAGCACACATGTCCAGGTTTCCATCCCAGCATGGAGCTGGGGCATGACTAAGCACACATCCAGACATGGGAACTGGGAATCACTCTTGGGTCCAATGGTGTAAACACAGACAGCAAGTCTCGATAAGGAGCCTGAGAAGGAGGAAGAAAATGACCGTATGTCCATGGCCCGCTAATGGATAAGAGCAGTTTGGGCATGAACGAAGATCGAGCAGGGTACGAAAAGACAAAGAGATGAAGTGCTGGAGCTAGAGGACTCTTGAAGCAAAGTCTCACGAAGCAAGCCTGGGGAGAACTGGGGATATGGCACACTGACATGGAAAGACCATGGGCTGGGCATGGAGGCAGACCACCTGCCAAGGCCTCTAGGCTGGAGCAGCGTGTCCAGGCTGGGTTGCAGCAAGTCCTGGCAAAGGGCTGGGACCAGCTATCTAGGGAATCAGATATCAGGCAAGAGGCTGGATGCAACTGAGGCCTCCTTCTGATGTAACCCACTGCCCGTTTAATCCTGTTGTTTAATTCTTGCCCAACTTGTGGCACACGATTGGACATTATGATGGACCCTGGCTAGTAAAAAGATACTTGACATGTGTGATGATCTGACTGGTTGTGGTACTTACAAGCAGAACTGTCCTGCTAAATTAATGTATGCTTTTGCATCCTTCTTAATGATCGTAGAATCATAGAATGGCCTAAGCTGGAAGGGACCTTAGAGATCATTTTAATCCAGCCTCCCTGCCGCCAGGGATGCCACCTCTCGACTAGATCAGGCAACACATGGGGACCGATCATTTGGATCAGGGAGCTTGTTTTATTTCTAGTCCTAACCTGAAATACTGAATACTGATTCTCTCACTTGTCTGTTACTTTTCAAAAACACAGGTCAAACCTTTACAGATTTCTCTGTCTAAAGCCAGTTTCTTGCACCTTTCTTAGACTGCTTTCCTGCTGCTCACAACATTCTTTAAAACACTTATCTTTATTATAACACTTTTAGGCTCATTCTCCTGACCGCTTAAACCAAAATCCTATTAGTCATAAGAGCTTCTTTTAACACTGATAACAGAAAGTGGAAATAGACTTTCCCAGAAACATTATGCTGAAAGCCTCATCTCCTTTTTGTGGGATCACATCCTTATATACAACAGTCACGCTGCATATTTTGTCCCAGACAGGCTTTTCAATAAAATTGCAATGTAAATAACCTACCCCTGGACTTTATTCCACTGTGTTTTTTCCCAGGTGCTTTAGAGAGTCAAACTTGTTCACAAGTCTCACTCAGGCTAGCATACAGTTTGCAGTTCTTATATTTTTAACTGAAAAAAAGAAAAAAATTATTGTTTCCCAGAAAGATGCTTGCCAGGCCCCTTTTAGCAGCGACAATAAGTAGTTTGTGATCAGTTTCAACTAGCAAAGATTCCAATAAAGCTTTTTTACAGCTCATGGCCCAAGACCAAGTCTTCCTTCTCTATCTGAGTGCTGTGACATATCATTTCTATAAGTACCCATGACACATGATCCACCGTATTGGTACTTGGCTGGTCTCCAACCAGCCAGGACAGTTTTGTTGTGGCTTGTTAGCTGCTGGTGGAACAATTTAATCCTGGGTACTCCTTATGTGAGGGGATCGTGGTACCACTGTGGTAGGAGAGAGCAGAGGGATTGCAATGGGCCTGATACGGTGAGGAAGAAGAGGCTGAGTCTTTCTCTTGCTCTCTTGGTACCTAGTAGCAGGGCAGTGAGATAACCTCGGTTAGGGTGGACATCCCACCATGCCACCAGCCAAGACTGTGCCTAGGACCACTGTAACCATAGCTCTAACTGGGAGGAGAAAGGAAGGAGGAAAAGGCAGGCCATGAACGATTGGGATAATCTGGTGCTAGGACTGAGAGATAATGGGGAAGGATGAGGGAAATAAGGTGACTGAGAGCAAGGGAGATGAGGTGACAGGTTTTTAGGTTGGTGTGGGGGTGAAGAGAGATCCATCAGCACTAGAAAAAAGACATCTCGGTCAAAGGCCCAGGAGATCTGCAGTTCTCAGCCATTTCAGTGCTGAAGGATGGATGACTCTGAGATAGTTTCCCCAGCTTTCAGCTAGGGAAACAGACTTGCACCTCGAGATCACTAATTTGTTGTTTGATTGTTTTGTTTCCTTTTTATTTCAAAGATTGCAATCTTATCTGCACGTTTAATTGCACTGTTGGAAGAGATCTGAGCCGGTCCTCTCAAAAAGTCTGTAGACCACTTAATTCTGCATTTAAAATCGTCACATCTAATTCTGGATATCTATAACAGTCATTGGCTTTGGAATTAGTTAGATGACACAAATCCTTTTTTCCCTTCATATGGTCTTCCTTTCCTCGTACCTTTCCTTGTCTACCTGGGCAAGGCTACCTGAGATTCCACATCGGTGACAATCTCAACAGCAGACCAGTGTAAAATGTCTTGTGGACCTCTGAGTCCTTGGGAAAGCAGTCCTCGGGAAAGCAGTCCTCCCACAAGCCTTTTATGCAAAAGCTGGCTACCACCATCAGTATTTCACAGAATCACAGAATGTTAGGGACTGGAAGGGACCTCAAAAAATCATCTAGTCCAACCTCCCCCGCCGGAAAAGGAATACCTAGACAATGTTACACAGGAAGGCATCCAGGCGGGTTTTGAATGTCTCCAGAGAAGGAGACTCCACCACCTCCCTGGGCAGCCTGTTCCAGTGTTCTTTTACCCTTACTGAGAAGACGTTTCTTCTCAAATTTAGGTGGAACCTCTTGTGTTCCAGTTTAAACCATCATAGAGGCTCATCATAGAGGTATCTTTAAAAGTAGGGCAGTACTAATAAGCTGGCCATCTTGATCATTGTCCAGGATTTGGCACATAAAATACATTGAAATCCCAATTTCACTTCTTAATCTAGATGTAGGAATTTATTTACAGATAATTACAAGGTTTAGTATTTGCCTCAGAATCCAGACCTGCAGGTTTTGCTCTCAACTGGGCCACAGCCAGACCATGTCTTTCAATCAAGATAGCTCTTAATGCTTCTATTTCCTGAGCTAGGGCATTGCAGAAGTTACTTCACTAACTTTGGAACGTGCAGATTAACAGTTTTACAGAGGATCCCACTTGAGTACTCTTAAAATGCTGTTGTTATGTTCTCTTAAAACAATAGGCATCTCAGTCTAATGCAAATATTGGTAAAATTATCTTGATCATTTACAAGTACAGCTGCAGGCAAGCATATTCACACAGATGCCCGCTAAGGTGCAACGCAAGTAGCCTGGGATGCCAAAGGTCTGTGTGGCAATTGCTCATTTAAAAGGGGTGTTAAAAGCACATTTTGGGGGCTAGCAAAAAGGCAGAGGAACTGTAGAAAAGACTGGAAGGCAGGAAGCCTCAGACAGAACATATCTTTCGGGGAAGAGTTTCAAAGAAAGGAAAGGCAAAGGTTAAAAATGAGAATGAATCAAGGCAGTAGAAGGGGTGACCAATCTGGCAGCCCCATCAAGAACAAAGGGAAGGGGTTAGACTACGAGGTGCTGAACCACTCTGGCTCAAGCACAGCCAACCAGTGGGTTCAGGAGGAGGGTCAAAAGTTGGGAAAACACATGGATGCTGCTGGGAAAAGATGCCTTTATCACAATGTCTTTCCCCACCATTTTGACTACTGAGCCTGCCCCTTCTTTAGGGTATTCTTAATTCAAAGTTTGCCAACAAATGGGCAATGGAGCTGCTTGACGGGACTCCTAAAAGACTAAAATCCCCAGCACCCTCTGAGGGATGTGTCCTGTCAAAGTCAGCCTGGTTGGGTGCTACTCAATGGAAAGGTACCACTATAGCTACACTCAGGTGTTAGAAAGAGGCTCTCATTCCTAAGGGACCCAGGTAGGATTAGGTTTTGTGTTTTTTTTCAACTCTCACCTGTCCAATGGTTTATGGATTCCCAAGGTCAGGAGCAATAAAATATTAACATCTAATCTGTCATACCACCAATGAAAACTATAATCTGGCCCACGACTTCACGTGAGTGCCGGGTTGTTAACTAAAGAAAGGAATCAAATCTTCCTCTAATAAATACTCCAGACTGTGACAGGTAAAATTCAGGTCATACGTCTCCTTTGAAGTTTTAATGGCCACTCCAATTTTATGATAAAGCCACTCACCTTATGTTTGTAGTAATTTTGCAAAGCCCAAAGCGGCTCTAGTCATCTTTGGTGCACAGTTCCCAAGGACAAAGCTCTCATAAAACTGCAAGCTTCAAAGGAATTAAACCTTTTCTTTTCTCTCTTTTTTCTTTTTTCTCTTTTCTCTTTTTAATTTTTTTTTTAGAAAAGGAACATTTCCAAACATTTGCTTCCCTGCTTTCTACATAGGTCCCTGAGGAACTTTCCATTTGAGCCCCTGCAACTAGACTTCCTCTTCAAGCTCTGTCACTAAGTGAAATAAAATAAGATTAAAATAATATAAAATAAAATAAAATTAAATAAAATTAAA
>NW_009716331.1:0-738 GCF_000703405.1 Apaloderma vittatum
TGTGATTTGGGTGGTGTGGTTCGAGTGGTTGCCAGTGAAGACTGAGGCAAAAAAGTTGTTGAGTATTTCAGCCTTCTCCATGTCCTCTGTAACCAGATCACCTGTGTCCTTCCGGAGAGGCCCCACATTTTCTCTCATTTTTCTTTTTTTCTCTTATGTAATTGTAAAATCCTTTTCTATTATTTCAAATGTCACTTGGCAGATTTGACTTGGTCGGGGCTTTAGCATTTCTAATCTAGTCTCTGATTACACAAGCAATTTCCTTGTAATCATCCCAGGTTACCAATCCCTGCTTCCACGCTTTATGTGCTCCCCTTTTGGATTTGATTTTTGCCCGGAGTTCTTTGTTTATCCATATAGGTCTCCTGGTCTTTTTGTGTGACTTCTTCCTTCTAGGAATGTAATGCCTTTGAGCTTGGAGGAGATGATCCTTGAACGTCAACCAGCTTTCTTGGGCTCCCAGTCCCTCCAGGTCTTTATCCCATGGCACTCTACCAAGGAGGTTCCGGAAGCGGCGAAAGTCAGCTCTTCTGAAATCAAGGGTTTCAAGCTTGCTGAGCTTCCCCCTCTTAGCTTCCCTTAGGATCTGAAACTCCAGCATCTAATGGTCACTGCACCCAAGGCTACTCACAGGTGTAGCATTTCCCACCAGCCCTTCCCTATTGACGAGAATGAGGTCCAACATGGCACCTCTCCTCGTTGGTTCCTCTATCACTTGGAGAAGGAAGTTGTCATCAA
>NW_009716331.1:820-10616 GCF_000703405.1 Apaloderma vittatum
GAACGAGCAGCAACTCCTATCTGCTTATGAAGGGCCTCATCCACTTGATCCTCCTGATTGGGTGGTCTGTAGTACACCCCCACTGTAAAGTCTCCTGCCCTTCCTTTCACCCTGGTCCACAGGCACTCAGTTCTTTCGTCGTCACTCGCCAGGTGGAGCTCCATGCATTCTAGCCTGTTATGGGCATAGAGGGCAATACCCGCTCCTCGTTTCCCCTGCTTGTCTTTCCTGAACAGTTTATGCCCCTCTAGTGCAACACACCAATCGCAGGAGTGATTGAAAATGAGCAAGAAAAAATAATATATCCATTGAAAGGACATTTTCTGCAGGTTTCATATTTTGTCCAACAATCTTGTTTCTTTATCTTTCTGGACTTCACTTATTTATTTTCTAGCTCCTTGTTTCTTATTTTCCCATCTCTAAAGGTTTAGATCCTTTTAATTTTTTTTTGTCTCACTTATTATATTTCCCATCCTTTCCTTCCTTTTGTTTTTCTCATATTTTAGTAATACATTTCAATCTTTTCCCCACTACATAGTAAAAAGAAGGAAAAATAACCAGTAAGATTATTTTTTAATGTAAAGGTCATTTGCTATGCAAATATAATTCCTAATTAGATGGTAAATTCTCTGAGGACTCATGCATTTGAAGAGTATAAGATTTTACTCCAGTCCTGCCTTAGCCCTCCAGGCCTAACTGTAAACAACAATTCCAAGGTGCTTATCCTATCGTAGGTTTATAGGCTACAAAGTGATATTTCTGCTACCAACAAGGAATTAAATGCTGCAAAGAAAGAGCAGGAGTTGACAAAATCTGTTTATAGTCTGCCTCTTAAACTACTTCTTAAGATACATATAATGCCAGGCAAATAGATTGCTTAGCAGTATTATCAAAAAGTATGTACACGTGAGGCAGTAAATATATTTTTACATCAGTGGAGTGTTGAAACAAAGTTTTCCGTGTTTCTTCATGAGAAAGATAAGTATGAAAAATTCTTCCCTTTCTGCATTATCATAGGCACTACTGAAGTCAATGGGAACTGAGAGAACTCAGCACCTGATGGCTATTACAGTTTTTCTTCTAACTTTATCTTGTCCTCCTGGCCTGCTCTTTTGATTGTCTCTATATTTCGCAGCTGTCAGTAGGATGTTAATGTGTTATGACATGCCCATCATATCACAAAGGAAGAAATAATTCATCTTGAAGATCAGATCTGTTATATAATAATACATTGAATACAACAAATCAAAATAAATTATTCCTTTAGAATATACATGCATATTATACACCGACTACACATAAGTACATGTGGGTATGTTTGTGTGTTGGAAACAATAAAATAAAATTAAATTACAGTTACAGGGAGCTGCTGGTTGACATATTTCAAAGATAAACTATTTGAAGTATCTTATTTTTTGACAAGGCAAGTCCTGCATCTCTCTTTTTCCCTGCACGTCAGGTTTGGCTGTGTTTAAAATGTCTGGGTCTACCATAGCTCATCCATACATACACATGCTCACACATACATTTCTCCTGAGGAAAGACTTCAACTTTGTGGCAAAACTGAAGAAAGCATGTCAGGAGGCTGTCGGAAGAAAGAAACAGCTTCTCTCCTACAATTGTTTTTGGACTCTGTCCAAAATTCACCCTCACTGCCTTTTACTCTTGACACATTTTCCCTATGGAGTCAAATATATATTTTTTATTATTTTTTAAACAACTGGTGGATTTTAGGTTGTGCACCTCCATTGCTAGTCTGGGAGTCCAAGATTCAAAGAGCAGTGACTCTATATTCATGTCGATATTAAATAAGCATGGCATTTAAAGAAACTGTGGGCAACTTTTTCTTTTGATGCTATCTTGGGATTTTTTTTTAAAGGGTTTTATATAAGACATCAAATAGTTATGAGGAATGTGGCTGGGCTTTTTATAACACAAGAAAGGTTAAGAGCAGAAATCTTTATAGACATTGTAAGAAGTTCCAGGGGAACAGAAAGCTCTGTGGACTCAGAAGATGGATTTCACCTTCAAGACTAGGATTCAAGTTCACCAGAGGAATCTCAAAGTAAGAAGTGTTTTGATCTCAGCTCAGTTCTTCAGGGCTTTGTATGTGTGTGTGTGTGTTGGTTTCTCAGAAAGAACTACATTTTACATTTAATCTAAAGAGGTTAGTTCCCTATAGATTAAAATTCAAATGGCAGGGAAAATACTTAAATCTTCTCTGTAGTTCGAACCCATTCAAAGTTTCTGGGAGAACTCACCTGCTTCCAGGTATCTCAGCTTCATGAACTATTTTTAATTGGCTTTGGTGCTGCTTCTTTTTGCTGGGTGATAACTAGTTCCTCAGGCTACTCCTACCTCTCTTATGTTGCATGGATAAGTGTCTCTTGGGAATGCACAGGTATCTTGAGATGGGTTTGAATTTTCATATAAGAAAGAAGAGAAGGAAAGGAAGCTTTGCATAGGCATGTAAAGGCAGGTCACAATCCTGGCCAGAAGAGGTGGTAGTAAAGACAGGCACTGCATGTAGCTCCTATAGGTAGTAAATAAAAAGAAGAGAGTTTAAAAGAAAGAGTAGGTCTCAAGGAGAAAAGAGTGCCTGAACCAATCTATGAAGCAGACATGGAGAAAGTGTGGGTTTCAGAAAACAAACATGAGGAAAAACTGTCTTTAATGAGTAAATTGCCACTGAACAGCAATACAGCCAGCAGAAGGGAAGAATAAGGAGGACATTATTTAGCTGTTTTTCAGCGCAGGATAGTGTTAACTGTATACACAAACATATCATATATGCACGAAAAATGATTAGATATCGTGGTCGTCTCACTCTCACAAAGGGTATCCTTATTTATATCTATGATTCTGATTTATATATATTTGCTAAAGGTTTTCTTTCATGTGAAAAATCTTAAGAATGGACAGTTTAACAGAATGGATTAATGCTTCTCAGCCTTCCCCTTGATTTTCTTGTGTTCTTCTCCTCAGATTGTTTCTGGTGGTAGGAGCAGCACCATAGATGATGTGATTTTTTTCCCCTTTCCTTGTTTCTAACTTCTACTGGATGTTTCAGTGGTTCAGAGGCATGATAAACATTGAGGAAACACAGGAGATAAAAGTCATCTGTCTGCATATCAACATTGGCTCTCACAAATCAAAACTTGGAATAGTTAGCCTGACTTAGGTGAGAATCTAAAGAACAGTGCATGAGAAATCAACTATATATGGTGATGCAACCATGTTTAAATATGAGAAGGGTGTTCATAGTACGACATGCGACTCGAACAAGAACACCACGTGGAGATGAAAGCATCAATTCAGATGTCCACATGCAGGTATCTGATGTCAATTGACATGCTTCCTGATATCCTGTCCAGTCTCCAACAGCCACTCTATAAACCACAGATGTCCCACAAAAAATGTGCCATGTATACCAGCGATGTTTAAATATTTTGGATATTTTAAGCTGTCACTGATCAACTTATATAGTTAGGGTACTGAACAAAGCCTGAGATTCCTCTCTTGGACTAATATCTGACATGTCAATCTCTACATGTAGGCTAAATCTTAATTGTAGTTATGAAGATCTTGAGAGGCATTTAGATAACTAAATGTACAAGTTTGCCATGGGATAAGATAGATTACTCTCTAGACCCTCCTGACTGCATTGACTAAGTCTTCAACAATAAAAGGACTTTGGAGAAAAAAAGTACATGTTAGTAGATACTTGCACTGATAACACTTAAATTTAGCTGCTCTCATCTGCAAAGTGGATGCCACCTCTTTACCTGTGAGACACAGAACTAAATTAACTTGCCTAAACACAGGTGTCTAGTCCCAACTGAGAAGTCCTGGGCTATCTGAATTGTCCTCCTGGGTATGTGTAACAGACATAGGATCGTAAAATCAAAGAATCATAGCGTACTGTCTTAGAAGAAGCCTCAAGAATCATCTGGTCCAACCTATCTTAACAAAAAGGCATCACAAAAGACTATGAGAAATCCAGAACTTTCTGAGGAGGTGGCTGATGGCCAGGTGAGATTTCATAAGGCAGCTAACACGGCGCTGGCTCTCTGTATGAGCATATGAATTAAGCTTCAAATAACTGAGTTGTAGTCGATCAAATGTTGACTACAAGTATATGAATAGAAGGGAGTAACCACCATAAAAACAAAGAAAATTGCCAAGGAATGATGCCTGGTTGTGGTTTCAGAAAATTACATTAGTTCTTATTAACAAAATAATCATTAGTCTCTGATTGTGTATCCAAGCTGCATTTAATAATGAAAACAATCTTTTCAACATGTGCTGTGTCAGAGGCAATATTAAGTTGGAAAGAAAAATGGTCTGGAGGTTACCATTCTCATCCTGAGACTTAGAAAATACAGATTTAATTGCCAGCTGTGGCACAGATTCCTTATATTCCACTTTTATTTGTATTACTGTAGACTCAAGAATACCTAACCATACAGCATTTTAAATCCTTTGTCTTTTAGTTTTACAACCCCAGAAGTAAGAGCAACAATTAATTTTTTTTAATTGTTCCATATTTATTATGTCTATTTTCCTTGCAAAACTCTTTGCAGGGGCTCTGTCTCTAGTGCTGGATACACAGAATGGGTTGTTGTGTTTTCAAGACACCAGTCACCCTGCCTCGTACACCCTAGGGCAGTGTAGTTATGTTGATACTGGAATAATTTTTTCACAGCTGACAGCAGTGATTTTCTGATTTATCAGCTTGCTTCCAGCGCAAGATGTAAGTCCTTTCATATAGCCCACCTTGTACAACGTTACTGGGTCCATTTGAAGTTCTGTCCAGTTTGCAATTGGCATTATATTTTCTGCACAACTGTAGAATAACCTCATTGTGTGCTTCTCCTTCTCCAGAAAAATCCCCAGGTCTTCCAGATGCAGCATGGTGAGATGCATTACTGTAGCCTTGTGGAACAAGATATTGTGTTTCAATGATCTGCATTTTAAATTCCTCAGAAGGTACTTAACAGAAGAACTTGGGTTTTATACCTTGTGGAACAACTGCGGATGAGTCTGCAAAAGAAAAATGGCAGGTTAACACCAAGCTCCTAGAAGTCACACTGGTATATTCTGACACAAGAGTTAAACTGATGGATTCAGGAGATGAAAAGAAAGCAGCAACTCAGAAATATTGTAATTGTTGATGCAACATAATGCAGATGTTGGCAAAATACCATGTTCCCGGGGAGAAGTGAGTCAGTCCACACACCATCTGACCATTTGCTACACCGTGGAAACCTTTGGAGTGTGTTCAGTACAGCAAGCGCAGCACTGTTCTAGCTGATTAAGTTGCACCCTGTATTTCAGGCTCTCAAGGCCACAAGGCAGAGATGCCAATTTTAACAAAAAGGTTTTTCTGCAGGAAGGAAGCAGAGTATTATTATATATTACATTTCTTGACAAGGCAACTGGAAAAAATGCCTGCATTCTCCCTGACACCGTGCCAGCTTGTTGGCTGGGTGTGAAATAAAGGGATGCAGTGGTTTTTCTCTGTCTTCAGAGTATCTGGGAACAATGGGGCACTTTATTCTGCGTAATAAAGCCACTTTGTATCATGCCAGAACAACCTTTAGGTGGTACCATGAACTGAATAGAAAATTAAGGAAATCAAAGGATGCCACTGTATTTATTCCATCAGACAGCTTTGGTTTGGTGGGGGTTTGAACGAAGTCTGTTTGGACAAAAAACAATAGATGCAGATGGAGGTATGTAATACCATTTTATCTCTTTGAATGTAGTAGAAAAAGTAGAAATACCTGTACTCTTTTATGCAGAATGAGACCGATAATTCTGGCATTATTACATGAAACAGGACACCTCCTTCCGCAAATGATTATTTACATGGGTGGAAGTGTAATAGGAAGGATGACTGAGGTTTTCCTTCCACCCTTCAGAAAGACTCTGTGACCTAATGGATGAGCAACTTTTCCAACAGAAAACCAAATTTGACTTTGTCTCATTCTGTGATGGTTGAGAAGTTCAGCTGCTCTGCTGTTCTCAGAAGGACAGCCATTCATGCTTCTGTTTGGTGAAGATCTCGCCTTCTTACTTCTGGTAAAAGATACTTCAGGCATATTTTCAAGTGATTATTCTCAACACTGAGGGCTAAGAAAATTACTTGAAAAGTGAAATAGAGATTTTTACTCACTCAGATGGTTCTGAGAGTTAAAGTTTCCCCTTCAAAAAATCTGCCCAGTAACACAAGCTACAGTAGACACTGAGATATATCTGCATAACTATTTTCAAACATTTTCCATGGGTTTAAATAAAAGTTATCTTAAAACTGTCAAAAGAGATCTACTTATAATTTTGAAGCATATATTTCTTTCAAAATTTGTACTCAAAATTTTAATTTTGAAAATTAATTTTTTTAGCTATGTAATGCATTTTATGAATGATCTTGGTGATGTATTGGGAATCAAAAAATTCCATAAAATTCTCTTTTTTAATATATATTTGTACAGAGCCCACTCTATGGTAACCATGCAATAAATAAAAAAATTCCAAACAAATAAATAATAATAAACATCATTCATGGTGTTCTCTGACCCTCTAGAGCATTCTGGCCTATAGCAATCCTTTTTCCTCTGGCAACTGTTGCTCTAGTGATGCATTTCAACACACTGAAAGAACAGCTTACTCTTTTGACACATTTTTTTTTTGTAATATCCAGGATTGCTACTGCTTCAGTTGTATATTATTGTAATACTTTATCAAAACAATGCCTGCCAGGAATTTGTGTC
The DNA here is from genome assembly GCF_000703405.1 of Apaloderma vittatum. Classification (NCBI taxonomy): domain Eukaryota; kingdom Metazoa; phylum Chordata; class Aves; order Trogoniformes; family Trogonidae; genus Apaloderma; species Apaloderma vittatum. Next base: position 7,594 of record NW_009716331.1, read on the forward strand.
CCAAGAGAAATTTTATATAGTTCTTTTAAATGACAAGAAAAAAAGCCCGGTTTATAGAATTTCTCAGTGATTCTCACATAATCATGGGTGCCATAGAGTCACTGTGGCTAGTAACCTTTCACTAGGTTATTTTATCACTTAACTGTAAAGGCGTGACCCAACTCAATGCATTCTATGATTCTATGAATGAATCTACATTGAATCTACGTGGTCTCCTTTTCAAGTGAAAACTCTTAGCTAAATTTGTCATAAGACAGGTGGAAAATACACTACACCTTTCATCACTTATTACTATTCTATGAATCTTTTAACCAGTTCTAATCGTTACTGTGATGAGGGAAATAGAGATGCACATACTACTCTAGACGTGGTTGAAATGTGTATTTCCAAATGCCTAAATAAATTGTCTATTTCATTCTCTATTATTTCCTAATGATTTCTAGCATTAGGTTTACTTTTCTTTGACCACTGATAAGCACTGAGCTGACATTTCCATATAACTTTCTATCATAACCCCTAGGCCTCATACCTGAATAGTAATGATCATCTCAGAAGAGTGGCATTTAAGAACCTACTTGTAACCTGCATCCAAATGATAAAATACCTAACCTGTATGAAAATCTAAGTGGGAAGGGTTTTCACTGCTAAAAATTCTAAACATATCACAGACACCTGAGGTTGTTCCACTACACAGGCCAGAGGTATCCGCATTTTGGCTAGCCCAAGCACCTTAAGGACCTAAATTCATTTGGATCCTGAATATGATAAAAATATATCACTTTCTTGTCTAAAAGTGACTTAACTGTATAATGTCTCACAGGAAGGCATTGAATTCAGCATGAGGTAGAGTGTCCACAGCCTAGTTATAATCTTCCTAAAATAAGTATAAACAACAGTCAGCCAGAAGTAGGAAAGCAGGGTCTTAAGATCTCCTCACTTTCGGGTGTATAACTCCACATTTTCCTTAGAAAAATTGCTTAACGCTTAATCAGAGGCTGAGCTATAAGGACTGAGCAATCGTGTATGCATTTGTCTTCCTCTTACTGTTGGATATGGTCTATTGTGTATACGCAAAATAAATAAATAAATTAATTAATGTAAATACACACATATGTATGTATATAACTCTCCACAAATATATATATACATATCTATCTATATATTCCTCAGACAAGAAATAGATACTACAGAGCAGTGCAAATCCCTCTAATTTGAAATAAAATGAAACTTTCTTCCTTCCCTAAAACAGTAGTCCAGTGGTGGGCATAACTGTGTCTAATACATTTAAATTTAATCTCAGCAGGTGACTTTTTGTGGCTACTCTAGCTACACAAGGGACTGAAATCCACTGTACCAGGTATAGCTAAGGCCAGAGATCAAAGGGGCTGCTCTATTAAAAAATCCAGAATCAAAGTTCAAAATCAACTTCCATTCACTTCTACCTGTCCATTTTATGCAACATATGGAAACATGTAGGTATAGCTATATAGGTATAAAAAGGTATGACTGTAGCAATAGCTAGGTACAAATACATGCTGAATTTTGCTGCAAGTATTCTTGAGGAATAAACACGGATCAGACTGCTTAAAAGAACTTCTGAAAATATCCAAGAACTACACATTATGTTCTTTTGACCTCGAGATGTTATTGGTGCACCCTGATATTGCAGCCTCTAGGTCAGAGGCTGATGATTATATTCACCCATCTTACACCTCTTCTAACATAATGGAAAGGACTCACAAGGAATAGGTTGCTTCATACCATGAGTCAGGTAGTAGATGAAAGAATCATGGAATCATAGACTCATAGAATGGCCTAGGCTGGGAGGGACCTTAGAGATCATTTTAATCCAGCCTGCCTGTCACCAAGGACGCCACCTCTCGACTAGATCAGGCAATACATGTGGACGGAACGGGAATTGAACCTGCAACCTTGGCGTTGTTAGCGCCACGCTCAGCTGACTGAAGAATCTAACCCTGAAGGAACCAATTTCTCTCCAATGCGGGAGCCAGGCATGAACATGTTTTTAAGTGAGCTTCCTGCAATTCGACTCTACTGTGTCTAGCTTCCAGTAGCAACTGGATCAGGACAGATGATTAAAATGGGTAAAATAGCATGAATATTGATTTAAGGTCAATATCATCAAAGTAAACCAAATTTTACAAAAAATGAGCACCCCAAAAATCAATAGTAAAGAACTCAGGAGTGAGACTGTAGGAGTGTGTGGATACATCATCTGTAAATTTTCACATTGGTTTTGAATGCTTGTCTAAAAAATGTTTTAGTTACAAACAATGATTGGATTCAATACAACTATAATGGCGTAAAATGTAACGGCCTATGATGTAGAGGAGGTCAGACCAGCTACTTTAATGCCTCTCTGGCATTACTCTACGAATATATGCATCTAGGAAAAATAAATCAATAGTACGGGGAAATGCTACATAACTGCTATCATTGATCAGACATTTTCTCTTGTAAATGTCTTCTCAGTTTTGCATTTTCTTTGTGGAGCAATTTCTTGTGATGTGTTGTAACTAAGTAACTACTTTTCTACTTTCAGCAAGCACATTCATACTTGCCTCCTAGTACTTTCCTGGCAGTGAGTTCAGTGTAGGCTAAGAAAGGCTGGAAATAAGATCTTAAAAAAATTACGTCCTTGTTTAATGTTTCTAAAGTAATTTACATGTGCATCACAGAATCACGTAATTTTTGAGGCTAGAAAAGGCCTCTGAAATGATCAAGTCCAGCCTATGACCCAACACTGCCACACGGGCCAGACCAGGGCACTAAGTGCCACATCCAGCCTCTCCTTAAACCCCTCCAGGGATGGTGACTCCCCCCTGCCCTGGGCAGTGCATCCTAGTGCCTGAGCACCCTCTCCATGAGGAAGGGCTGCCTGAGATCCAACCTGAACTTCCCCTGACGCAATTTCCGGCCGGACCCTCTCATCCTGTCACTGGGTGCCCGGGAGAAGAGCCCGATCCCATCGGACTGCACCCTCCCTGCAGGGAGTTGCAGAG
>NW_009716332.1:0-40147 GCF_000703405.1 Apaloderma vittatum
CATTCTGTGATTCTGTGATTCTGTAAATGAAGATATTTCTAAATGAAGTGACTCAAGGTAATTGTATTAAAAATAGAGAACCGAAAAAGCAGACTGCATTAGAGCACACCAGAAAAGCTTGACATTATTAACTTAAAACTTTGGGCCTCAAAGTACAGCAAAAACATTGACAGAATAAGAAAGAAGATTGATACAGTCAGAGACGATAAAACCATTTGAAAAATATAATATGTTTTTACTTCTGTACATATCGCTATTGCCAGTAAAGCTTTTCCTGATTTATCTAGCTCATTCATAGACACAACAAAAATAAAAGGTAACGGATATAAGACTGGAACATGAGGTTTGAGTTTTGCACTTTTTTTCTCTGTAAAATTAGCTATTCAAGAGATCAAAGGCCAAGTTTCTTACAATGCTCAAACTACAAAAAAATAATTCCAGTGAAGAACTCATTCTGTGTGATGTCTTGCACAAAGGGCAAGGTGAAGTTCACATACTAGCCTATATTCTTGGCCTGAGAGCAGGCATGATCAGTTAGATTTTTGTAAATGACTTTCGCATAGTCCGAATTTAGTCTGTTTTAATTTGAGACCATTGTCTGTAGTTAACCCACCATGCATTTCAGTCCAGACCTCCTGGCTCTTTTTGCAGAAATTTCCTCTTGAATATACACACTCCAGTACACTCTCCTCTTCTCAGCCTCCCTGAAGTGGTATCTTCTCAGGGATGCATGAGGCCAGTGTCTCTTCACAAGACAAGTGCTCTAGACATCTTCCATCTTGGAGGCCCCTGCTGGACTCACTGAACCAACTGCTGAACACATATTGGGGGAGACTAGGTGTAGTTTTCCAGATGCAGTATAATGTGTATTTTAACTGTGCCCAATGTGTATTTAAAGAGTGCTGAGTAAAGAGTTCACTCCATTACCTCATTCAGGTCATGGATAAAGATGTTAAACAGAACAGGTCTCAAGGCAGAAACTCATGGTCATCACAGAAGACAACTGGTTTTACTCTTGGTCAATTCATGCTGGTTGATCACCCAATCCAACAATCATCTCCTTATAAACAGTTCTGTGAGGGATATGCTTTGAGGTTTTTCCAGGACAGAAGTGAGACTGAGCAGTGAGTAGTTCCCCATTTCCTTGCCCTTTTTGAAGATGGATGCAACATTCCCCTTTCACTAGTTCATAGGTATATTCACTGAACACCGAGGCTCAGAAGGCATCCTCTTTACCTGCTGTCACTAAATGATCCACCTTATTCAGCAATGGCCCCACACTTTTGCTTTTAGCATTTTATTATAATATAGTGGTAAAAGTTATTGTTGTCCTTGTGTCAGTGTCAATTGCACAAGAGCTTTCGCTTTCCTAATGACATCACTGCATGCCCAGACAGTGTTTTTCTATTCTTTCTTTGTAGTCTGTCCTCAATTCCATGGTTTTAGCTTCCTATTTACCCAAGCTGATGTCCTAACACACAGAATTATCTTCCTGAGTATCAGGATGGACTATTCTTCTAATAAATCAAAGTTAACCTTAAAGATGCTAACATAGTAGAGAAAGGAACCATCTCCTTTCTTGAAGAGAAAAAGGAAAGCATTTACAGATCGAAACTAAATGGTTATTAAGTTCCTTCTATTTATCATCCAATGTGAAGTAGGAGTTGTATTTGAAGTATCAACTTCATTCATAATTAAATTAATGAATGGCAAGTATTGAAATCCAGAAATTTCAGTAATCACTTTACAGGTTACTAGTCTGAGCTGTATTTGAAATGGTGAACTGTCCCATCGGTAATCACCAAGTCCATTAGATATTCTGTGTCATAAAGAAAGAACTCCACCTATCAGCTAAGAAAGTAATTAAAATTCAGAAATGGTATAGAGACGAATCTATGAAAAACTCTGTATTACTGAAAACAGGCACGCAGAATTCGAGGCATAAATGCTAAATCAGATAATTTTATATATGAGCAGGTTCTATTATTTACACCTGTAATATTATAAATTATATATTGTAGAACGCAGAGACAAATATGAACTTCAAAGAAATGATAGTTCAAACTAGCTGAATAGTATTTAACAAAAGAAATTGAAATGCTTCTTCAAACATGTTTTAATCTTCATACTCTTATTTTTATGTTGTGTCAAAAATGGAGATTTGCACACAATTAGACCTAGACTAATGTGGTGTCTTTCCCATGGCAAAGTAATAAATAAGGATTAGTAAAAACATCTAAACACCACAAAATATTCTTTAGAGTCAATTATGAAATTCCGTAATGTCTGTACATGAAAACCTGCTACCCACTCTGTTGAGGGAGGTCTTTCTAGATGATGTGCTAAGTAATATCTGTCAAGAAAATTGACTAGCTAATTTCAAAATAAAGAGCAATAACAACAAAAACATGTTATCTTTGGCCAACAGTACCAACATTAGTAATTTTAACACTGAATTAGAATTTAGGGCACAAAAGTCACTGAATTGCAGTAAAAATATAAATAATCAGAAGAGTAACCATTTTTCCAATAATGTGTGAGCGTCTTTGGGGGGTTTAGATTTTCCTTTTCCTCCAGGCATTTTGTTTTCTTTTGGTCAACATTATAAAAAATAATTCAATACTTACCAGGTCACTCTCATAGAAAAAGAGTTGGATAGTACTGGCATGTTGTGCTAAGCTTCTGTTATGGCAAAGAATGTGGAAATTAGGTATCTTTAGTACCCTGGGTGCCAATTATCTCTCAAAAAATTGTTTTCTGGTGCCCAATCCTGTGGAACCCCAATCTTCCCTCACCTTCATGCTCACTCACATTGAGCCTCAGAAAGTAGTTCCCAAGTTCCTAAATAAAACCGAGGAAGTTCATTTATAAATACATCCTGGTGCTAGCAATCTCAGCATTTCTTTGGAAGAAAGATGTCCTTTCTGCTGAGGTGAAAATAGGGCCTTACAAATGTTGATAAAGGCTCTTTATGCCACAGTTTCATTCAGTTTCACCATTGTTGTTTCTGACAGAAGGGACAGAATGGAACATATCTTGCAATTTAATGAGGAAAAATATTACCTTTTCTTCTAAAATTTTTGGTAAAAATAACCTTTAACTCCTTTTAAGCTATTTACTTTTCAGGTTTTTTTTAAAAGACTTTTACAGAAGTCTACACAATTCACGTTCTTTACTTTTGCTAGTCTGCTTACAAATTAGAACATTGCTCAGAACATCACAATCTGAATTTTGTGATCTTTTCTGAATGACATGCTAAAATTATCACCCAGCTTCATTAGATAATGCACATGCTGAGATGTTGATCCTCCTACTATCCACAGAAACTGCTGCTCAGTGCCTGTATTCATTACTTATAGAATACAGTCAGGACAAAGACATTTCTTTCTCAACTCTAAATGTTCTTCACTGTGGTGCCACAGGAAGGTCAGTATAAAGTTGTTTTGATTGTGAATCCTGCAATTGCAGTAATATCTACACAAAGGAGGGCAGGAACTGAGAGCATAGTATCTATGATTGGCACGGAGTGTCACGATCAGTACATAAAAGGAATTGTCTGTATGTTGATCTTCAAACATTAAGGTTTGTCTGCGGTTTTCTTAGAAGTATATGTTTTCTTGAGTAACTGATACCTCGTTGAAAAGATTTAGCCAACTAAATCAACTCGAATACTATATTGTTAAGATATCACTAAGATTGTGATAATACTCATGTTACAGAAGTTAGCAAAAGTTTAGCTTTTACAAATTAATACTATGTTAAAGCCCATGTTCAACACGAAGGCCAATGTGGGAGCAGATGGGTCAAATTTTCAGCTGGTTTTAATCAGTAAAACTCTCCAGGTTCCAATAGAGATCTTCTGATTAAAAGCATCTGAGAATCTGGACCAATTATTTCCAGATAAATTATTCATTAAATAATGGGCAAAACTGCAAATAATTTATTTTATTAATATGGCCTGACCATCTATAGAGTTGGTTGAACATGAGAAAACATTTTTGTGAAAATGTTCTTGGTAATTAATTGACATAAAAATCATTTGTCATTATTATTCATCCCATGTAAAAAAAGCAGAGAATATTGCAATAAAGTGATGACAGTGACTTCAGGATTCCTTACTGGACAGTTGCAAGCTATAGAAATGAAAACCACATGTATAACTTGATCTGAGATAGAAGCTTTATATCTCAATGATATTACAATTACATGTTTATTAATCAAGACAGAGATTAGTTTGACCCCAGACATCCAAACCAAGTTTTTCAGAGGAGAATGTGGCATAAAATCTTGACATACTGCAAGTGGTGTAACTGCATGGCTGGATTTGAACTCATGCTTCTGGGAGACTTACCCTGTTTATATCTGAGAATAGTGAGGGAAAATAAAATAGAAGCACACAAGTATCAGATACATTAGCTGTTACCGGGTTCCAAGAACAACACAGTACATTATTCCTAACATCAGGCCTAGCGTCAACAGAGGAAATAAGCTGGAAATTTGAAATTAATTAAACTCACCATGTTTCCACTGCATCCCGGATATGTCCCAAGTAAGTATAAACAAATTTAAATATGTTGAATAAACATCTAGACCACTAATATTGTCATATATAATCAAATTAGAAAACAGTTGCTTAGACTCAGTCAACTTTCCCAGGTACTAGAAACACAAGCAAAAAAGTCTTAACTGTGCAAGCCAACATATGTTAGACATTACCATATAGCAGAATTGTTCAATATAGCAATTACACATCCTGCTAGTGAAAATCACTACTAGAAGTGTTTAGTTTTCATAACTATCTCTGCTTCTCTATCTAAGTAATTTATTTTTGCTATTTCATTAGCTTCCACATACATTAGCAACCTTGTAAGCCCTGAATTTTTTGTTCAGTTACATATTTAGACAAAAGAAAATTCCCTTGGCTTTTGCTAATAAACTAATAGAGATAGCTGAAACACAGCATCAACAGAATCAAATATTGTTGTAACTTCTGTAACCTCTTTATACCTGAGTGTACTGGAAGTTATTGCTCTTTATGCCACTGAATTCAGCGCTTCCTCTTCCCTCCACCCCGTTATGGCTTCAGGTCTACTAGCATCTTCTCATCCTCTTCCGTAAAATCAGCACAGATCAAGCTGTGATTGTCAGTTTGTGCCACATGCTAACAAGGCTCTCATTTTCTTGGGAACATCAGTTCTAAGACATAAAATGTCTGAAAAAAAGAATTTGCATTTCTTCCTTCTACTTCCGGACCCACATTTATAGCATCCTTTTACGAAACATTCTCTGCAAAATTACTACGAAAAGGAAAATAGAAACATGTTTCCTAGTCAAACTATCTGGTAATTTCTTTCCTCCACTGAACATCCTTCCAAAGTCCACACTGACACAGTGAGATGCTAACACAAGACCAGGACTCATATTCTAGGGACAAGTTTAAAAAACAGGAGAGTGCTTTTGTTTTAAATTTTTGCCTGCATTTCTTCTGCTTGGATTACAAGTTTGCTATGCTTTCTCTTTAAATCTCAGAAAACATATTTGAAAATATTTTAATGGAGAGTGAAGCTCTATCAAAATCCTGCTAATTCTGACTATGGAAATGGTGAATGGTAACTACTTCTACTCTTACTCTTACTCTTACTCTTACTCTTACTCCTACTTCTGTGTGCTGTTGAATAATAAATACTAAAACTGTAGTTGTCTGGAGGCTGCAGCTTGCTTTATGGCAACTCACATACCTGAGAACAACTCATCTGATTTCAGTAAAATACATTTTATCTTCATTGGTGCAAATAACATTGCAATCCATGGTAGGATTAGAAAGGTGCTTATCTGCTGAATTTGCTTTCTGTCATTTTGGCATTACATAATTCTAAATCTCTTACAAATCATCCTCAGTTAAATAGGCAAAATAATATGCATAATTGTACTTCTGTAGCTGCTCAAGCTGAGTAGCAGCTCGTGTTTTGGCTACAGATAAAACAAGAGGAACTAACTGCATGCTAATTGCAAAAAATATAAAAAATAATGGGATTTAAGGAATTCAAGGAACACAAGGACAAAGATGAGACCATAAATTCCTAATAAGCTCCTAGACACCTGAAAGTCCATAGGGCCTATGTTTTCCCTAGAAAATTTTAAAACATTAAACATCTTGCAGATATTGAACTGCCATCTTAAAACCCAATCTGGGAGCATTTATTAACAGTGACTATTACAGTTCATTTTATTTACAAATGTGTTTGGAAAAGATGATAATACCAACTTGTGGTACCAGGGTTCACAGTATTCAGGGTTCAGATTTTCCTCAGTGGGTCTGAAGATTGCCAGGAGACCATAGAATTCAGGAAAAAAATCCCCAAACAAATAAACAAAGAAAACCAATCACGTCTTTCTTGCTGAAACAAAAACTTCTGCACAGAAGGATGCAAAATTCTAAGAAAACTGTGCAAGTGTGCATGGCTTCCTAATGAAGTCGTGTGTAGCTGCTCACTTGAGACAGGCACCCTTGGGGCATTACTCTCTACAACTTTGTTGATGCCTTTTGTCAGTTTAACAGCAATTATGTAAAATGATGCTGAAATAAAACAACCTTTGCAAAACACTTTTTTTTTTTTAAGTGTGAGTATGTGTGTGTGGTTGCTCCAGCAGTCAGTTAAAGGTGGCAGATTTGGGGCCTCTGTAAGGAAAAGCATTTCTCTGACATGTGTTGTATGTAGTCAGCAGCTCCCAAGCCACAATTCTTTGCTTCCAAATATGATTTTACCAGGGAGACTGAATTGTGTTTTCTCAGCTGTTTTGATTATTTCACACTTTTTTTAATGATTAATTCTGCCCAACTAAGGGAGCAGGGAGTCTGACTCATAGCTTTCCCAGTGTGTTCCAGCAAATCAAATTGCTACAACCACTGCTGAAAAAAAGAGGCCTTAGGTGGTCAAGAAGCTGTGATGACAGAGAAACAAACATAAGATTCATGTCTTTTTAGTTTGGACTGGAAGTGACATTAGATAGCTGTTCCCAGGGCTTATGAAGAAAGCTAGTCAAGCACAAAGGTTGTGTTTATGTTTAATGCGGTCAAAATATTTAAAACAGCTAATTTTTTGCCTCTGGGGTTGTCTACATAGGAACTAAATCTATATTCTTTTAGCATGACTTATACTCCAAAAATATCTATTGTAATACACTTCTTTTTCATAACATGATATCATAATACAGTTTTTATCACTGTACTATGATTCTGAGACTTATAAGACGTCTCATATCAATATAGGCATGTATTGACATTTTCAATTTAAATATAGCTTCATTTGTTGCAATGGATTTTGTTTTCTAACTCATATTGTTATTTTCTGTCACCTTTTGGTATTTCCTCATTTGTGAGCAATTCACAGAAAATGTTCCCTTGATCCTATTTTTAAGTACCCAAATGATTAATTAGAAAGCTCAGACACTCTGTGGGAAGTTGAAAAGATAATCTCAAGGTCATCTGGTTCAAATGACAATCTTTTTTTTTTTCTCTCCTAAGTTGGTTTCAAATGCCTTGCACATGTTTGTCATAAAGTCAAAGCCACTGCTTACATGAGAAAATAGAAGTTGGAATTGGTGCTGGTTTGCACCTGTTATTATTCTTGTCTAGTAAGAAGAAAAACGTGTGAACTACATTACTCTATTTGCCTAACTATTCACAGAAGAATGAGAGTAATAGCATGGCTTGAAAATGCCTAGTTGTTTATTTCTTCTGAGCAAGACTTCTGACATCATCCTAAAGTCTCTGTGGACATAAATCTTTAAGAACATAAAGAGTTTATGAGGAACCAGAACCACAGAGAGAGAATCCATGAATTTCGTGAAAACAGCAAAAGAAAAAATGTAAAACATCACACTATAGAAAGTACCAAAGGCTGCAGGCTGACTAACGTAGATCCCATACGTACATAGAAGGTATTAATACCAAGAGGAAACTGGATGGACTAATTAAATGAAGATCATACCTGATGAATGTTCCTGATGGCATTGGAATGATGCAGCAGAAATGAAGCAGTACACAACATGGATCTTGATTTTAGAAAGACTTCCTATACTGTACAAGCAGTACAAACAAATCAGATTCCATAACCTTACTGCCGGGGTAATAGTGTGCAGCTGCCAACAACAGACTGCTAATTATTATTTTTTAATGACTCCAGTTGGAAAAAAGTAATAATCCAGAAAGGTATGTGTGATTTATGTGCATCACTTCTACCTCAGTTGGAATTCAGGAGACTAAGAAATGAGTCATCTAAATGACTCTCAGGATGTTGGCTCAGGGTCTTGCCTTATTTGTGGCAAAACTCAGACTTTCAAATTTGGTTTATAGCTCTTTGATTTATAGAAAAATGTTATATATGAACTGGACACTTTTAAAAGAAAAAAAAAGAATGTAAAATGTTCCAACAGAGATGTTTTGATATGATCAACAAAGTGTAGATTGGGTTAGCCTGGTCCATCTTCACACATTTAGCTTACTCTGATAATCTTTTATTTTAGTAAATCCACTCATTTCTTGGCTGATCTAAAATCATGTAGAAATGTCTGTACATCCCTTGGCACATGAGTTTGAATAAAATAAACATAATGGCATAGCTCTGGGGTCCTACTCAAAAACAATGTGAGAAGAAGCCTTCTATAAATGTGACCAAAAAAAAAATAATTTAAAGCATTACCCTGCTGAAAGCCAACCAACAAGAACAACTCCATATATGACAGAACACTCAGCCCCAAACTCTGATGAGAAAATTGAGAGACCTATCTCTTCTAACTTGCTTATAATCACAACTTTTGAATATAAGGCCTCTAATGTTTCTCAGTATCCCTTTCAAGGCTCCTTGGTGCTGTAAGAAACACCTGTAAGCAATAAGACAGTGTACTGGAGAATATGCCTTTATTTTCAATCTAAAGAAAAGATACATGAACATCACATGAAGAAATTATCTGAACATTTCATATTGCCACAGTTTAATCCCAAGTAGCAATTAAGCACCACATAGCAGCTTGCTCACTCTCCCCTCAGCAGGATTGGGGAAGTAAAATGGAAGGGCTGAAATGAAAAAACTCATGGGTTAAGATAAAGATAGTTTAATAATTGAAATTAAATAGTAAAGAAAATAACAATAAAAATAATAATAAATAAATACAATGAAAATTAAAATAACAAGGAGAGAGAAACAAATCCCCCAAAAAAATGGATGCAACTTAAAACAAGTGCTTACGCCCAACCAACTGATCCTCAGCTCGTCCCCGAGAAGCAGCTCCCTCTGCTGCCAACCTCTCACCAATTTTATTCCTGAGTATGATGTCACAGAGTGTGGAATATCCCTTTGGTCAGCTAGGGTCAGCTGCCCTGATGGTGTCCCCTTGTTCACCCCCAGCCCTCTCACTGACAGGATGAGGTGAGGAGCAGAAAAGGTCTTGATTGTGCAAGCACTGCTCAGCAGTAATGAAAACATGCACGAATTATCAACATTGTTTTCACCACAAATCCAAAGCATAGCCCCATACCAGCTACTATGAAGAAAATTGACTCTATCTCAGCGAAAGTCAGCCCACCTATATATGTGGCTATTTTGTCTCGTCTCTGTTGCTCCTTTAGAAGCTATGCTGCCTAGTGGAAGCATCATAGTCAAGGGCTCGGGAGACCAATGTGTTTTTTCAGTTCCACTGGCTAATTGATCCATTCAGAAATGAGACACCAGAGCTCAAGGCCTGTCTCCATCTGTGAGTCAGTCGTACTCTCCTCTCCCAGCAGAGAGATGGGATCAGCAGATGCTAGGTGATCAGCAATACTGGAAGAAAACCTGGTGAAGTTGGACAACTGCACATAGCAAACCTAAGTTTTGATTCCTAACTCTGCAACAGAGTGAACATAAAGCTGTTCCTAACATCTTCCTCTACAGAAGATTCAAGGAACACCGTTTGTCTTTTGCGTTAAGGCATACTTGAGCAAAATGTAGTGGCAGTCGAACCTAGTTCCTAAGAATGTGGAGTTTTTGTTGTTTTTTCTTTAGAGAGGATGATTCCTGCAGAGATCCATGTCAGGATAAGTAAGAGGACAGGGAGACGCTCAAGCACTGCAATCTGGCCTGATACAACCAAGACATCATGCACTCACATGGGTTTTAGCCTTGGAGATTTGAGCCAAAGGTAGCCTAGAATCCAGATCTCCAAATTCCCAATGTAAAATGTACCCTTCCTCCTCTCCAGGGCACTGGATAAACTTGTCTCAACCAAGGTGCTGACATGACCATCATTCCTAAGTCAGTGTTATCAGTGTCTTCTAGGAGACTTTAACCACATGCATCACCAAAGGCCCCTGAAGGGGCAGCACTGGTGATATCTATTTTGTAACTCCCCTGTCAGACAAAATGGCAGCGCGAAAAATCGTAGACACAAAAAGGTGCTAGAGGAGATAGGCATGGAGTGTGTATTTTATCATTCTACTGAAGGTCAGTATTTAAACCATGTCTAAAGTAGTCCTGAGGCATTTGTGTTCTTTTGCTTTAAGATACAGTGAAAATAGTCAGCAAATAAATACAGACTTGGGACTGAAAAGACAGAGGGAAGTTAAAACTGTGTTCAGGGTCAGAGTTTTCCTCATAGTCTTTATCTCCTATGTTTCTTTATTTTTTCCTTTCATAATGTAAATTAACAGAACTATGTGGTGATCTTGTTTTGCTCCTTATTACTCCAATGCCAAGATCCATGAAGTGAGCTAAATAATTTAGTAATCTTGCCCTTTAAACTAAGAGGTGTTGAAAGGTCCAGTGCAGCCAGGAATTTCTTCAATTATTTAATTTGCTTACCTAAAAGTAATAGGGTCACCATTCAAATACTAATCTAAATTATATCTTTTTATTTAAAATGTTTTGCCATCAGGCAGTATTAAAAGCAGTACAGATCTTACTGCAGAAAAACCTAGCTTTTATCCTGGCAATCTTCCTCTCCTGCTCACACTTTTTAATTATTTGTAGTGGTTTGACCCTGGCTGGTGGTCAGGTGTCCACCACAGCAGGTCTATCACCTCCTCCCTTTCTCAGCTAGATGGGGGAGAAAATATAATGAAAGGCCCATGGTTTGAGATAAGTACAGGGAGATCACCTGCATCTACTGTCACGGGCAAAACAGACTCTGTTTGGGGAAATTAATTAAATTTATTAACAAACAAATCAGAGATTAATGAGAAGTAAAAGCCGATCTTAAAAATAACATCTTCCCCCCATGCCTCCCTTCTTCCTGGGCTTAACATCAATCCCAATTTATCCATCTCCTCCCCCAAAGTGGCGCAGGGGATCAGGTAACGGGGGTCGCAGTCAGTTCATCCAGTGTTGTCTCCACCGCTCCTTCTTCCTCTGGAAGAGGACTCCTCGCTCTTCTGGTGGGCCCTTGTGGGGTCTTTCTCATGGGAGACGATCTTCTTCATACGCTTTCTCCCATGTGAGTCCTCTCACAAGAGATAGTTCTTGACAAACTGCCCCAACGTGAGTCCTTTGCATGGGGTACAGTCCTTCGGGGAAACTGCTCCAGTGTGAGTCCCCCATGGCATCACAAGAGTCCTGTCAGCGCAAACTTGCTCTGGCATGGGCTTCTGTCTCTTCATGGGCTACAGATTCTAGCAGAAACTTGCTGCAGCTCTGGCTTCCTACTGAGTCACAGCCCCCTTCAGGAATGTCCACCTGCTCTGGCATGGAGTCCTCCACAGGCCACAGGTGGACATCTACACCCCGTCACCTCCATGGGCTGCAGGGGAACATCCTGCTTCACCACAGTCTTCATCACAACCCAGGGGAATCTCTGCTCTGCCCCCTGCAGCACATCCTCCCCCTCCTCTTCGCTGACCTTGGTGGCTTCACATATTCTCACTCTTCTCTCTCCATCAGTTGTTGTGTGGCGCAGACCTTTTTCCCCATTTCTTAAATATGTTTTCACAGAGGCATTCCTATGCTATCATTACTGACAGGCTCAGGCTTGGCCAGCGGCGGGTCCATCTTTGGAGTCATCTGGCATTGACTCAGGAGAAGCTTCTAGTAGCTTCTTGCAAAAGCCACCCCTACAGCCCTCCTGCCACTGAAATCTGGCCATGCAAACCCAACACATTTTTTATTGAAGTGTTTCCCTTATCAGGTAAAATAAATAATCCCAAGGTTACTTATATTTCCTTCTTTTTCTCCTGTATTTTTATCATCCAATCTAACCAATGCAATTGCTGCAAGCATGACAAATTGTAGGAATCCATGCTCAGAAGAGATGGCAATTCCACCCTAGAGCAGAAATGGTATTCCAGCCCCTAAAGCTATCAAACCAGGAGTGAACAGTTTCATATAGGAGAACTTTTGGTTGGTACGCAACTGTCCTTTTTTATATTGTGATCTTCATATTCCTACTCCCCTTCACCTAACAGTGGTTAACACCATAGACGTGTCCTTATTGTAACTTAGTGGTTTTGTGGATGGTTTTGGCAAGCACTGTCAACTTAAGTGCTCGATATAAGAGTTAGAGCAATAAATAAAAGGCCTTAGGTAGTTTTTTCCAACTCTGGAGCTTATTATATACTCCTTTGGTACAGATAAGATTAATATTTATATCTGTACCATCTTTATAACATGGTGATGTGAGTGTTTAAGGGAGGATTGATTTATCCTATTGGTTTATGTTACCTCATAGTGTCGGATCCGACATAGGTGGTGCACTTAATTTGTCCGGATTAGCAACTCATTCACCAGAGTGGAGTACAAGCCTGTGGCTTGGCACTCTCCACATAGAGCCTGCATTGAGCTGGATCCCCTGAGGAGGGGATCCTCGAGCCCCCGAGGGAGGGGGGCAGCTTGACTCCCACCTGTCTCTAGCATTTGAGCACTTTAAAGATCATAGAGGGCAGGTCTATGCACCTTTGTGCTTCTACTGAAACTGGACCACTCTGGAAAGAAAACTGCAAGAATATAGAGATCAAAGGACAGAGAGCACGACACAGTAGTCTAACGAAGAAGGCAGCTGGCTAAAGGATACTGCTCCTTGCTACAAAAATGTTTCAGACGATGTTTTTTTTTTAACCTGGAATTCAAAAACGGATCTGGAACTAGGATGCAAAACCTGGATGTTCGGGTAGAGTTTTCCAGCTACTAAGCCACAAAATCCTTCTTGTTTGTGTTTGCTGTCATTTGGTCTTTTATCTTGAACAGGAGCAATATCTTCATTATCTGAAAGTTAAAAGATGAAAGCTGTCCTGGCCTCTGGTGTTCTTTGATTATTTATCTAAAAAGACCTTGCCACCTGTCAGGCCCTTCTAATGGAAGTGCGAAAAATTACGACTCCCAAGACTGTTGAGGAATGCTGTGTTTGCTCTGCACCTGTGGGAATCAAAGGAATTACTCAGGAAAAAACAAAGGTCTCAAATTTTCAACACTTCAAAGCTGCTAGAATTTCATAGAGTTTTTTCCTTTAAAAGATCTTCACCAAATAGTAACCGATATATATTTTTTAAATAACAAGCCAATAATAGCAGCGCTGCAATATATATGCCATTCATTTCAAAATAAAGTAAGAAAAGATACTATTTTTTCAGATCTGTGAAAATGCTTAACTTTTCATTGTTCTTTTCCACAAATCTGTAATGTCATGCTGAATGCTTACACATTTCAGTGTAGAAATTGAGCCTATGGTAGCATGATCAGAAAAAATAAAGAAATGAAAAATCAGTAAGAGTAGATTGTCCTTCTATAAAATGTTAAAATAGATAATCCAAATAAAACTCCTTCACTTAAAATGTCCAACTCGGTATTCTAAAAAGTGAATGTTTGTATGTGTGCAAAAGGGAAATTAAAGTCCATTTTTCCTAAAGTGTGGTTACTTTATCAGAATAGCACTTTACATCTTTTAAGAAGCTAGCAGGCTATTACATATGACTAATATATCAAGTTTCAATGCAGCTTTTATTCAAAGTTTAATAGGGATAATAGTAATATAAAAGCTACCCTCTGGATCTTATAATTAAAAGGACAAGAGCTTGAGAGTCATAATAAGGGAATGTAAAGTTAATTACTTGCTTGTGTGCAGAATAAGAAGTCTATAATTTAAGTAGTAGCCAACTTATAGATTTGAATTCCTGAACACTAACATATTAGAAGAACCATTTCAACTTCTTCTGATAATTTCTTCATATAATTATGGTTAGACTCTTAGCTATGGTTTAATTCTCTATGCCACTTCCCAACATGTACCTTTCTCTACGGTTTTGTTTACTAGAGCAAAGATTTGAGGCACTAATATTGTCTGAAAGCTTACAGTAAATCTAAACAATAAAGACGTTTTACAGTCAGTGGTAGCAGAAAATAAAAAGTGATAGTATTGAGATATTTGTTAGTAAATAAAAAATCCAGAGGGAAAAAAATATTCTGAAATATTAGCTTTACTCTGTTTACTTTATGGGTAACATTCTGGTTAAATTTAGAAATAAATGCTCGAGTTTTTTATGGAAATAATTTTCAGCATTTTTTTGATGTTGGTGTTAATTTTCTGAGTTTTCTCTTCAATATCTACTCTCCTGGGACATTATGTAATGCTGTAGTCAAAGAGCCAACAGACTTTTCCAAATTGTTCTCGAGGTTTTTAATTCTTTTTATTTCCTACTGTACGTCATTTACAACTCTCAAGTCAGATACAGAAGAACTGCAAAACTGACAAGGAAGGAAAGGAATGGAAGGAATGAAGGAAGGAAGGAAGGGAGGGAGGGAGGAAGGACGGAAGGAAGGGAGGGAGGGAGGAAGGAAGGAAGGAAGGAAGGAAGGAAGGGAGGAAGGAAGGAAGGAAGGGAGGAAAGGAGGAAAGGAGGAAGGGAGGAAAGGAGGAAGGGAGGGAGGGAGGAAAGGTTGGTTCTACTGATCTGGCAGAAAAGGACGAATGTAGTAAACTACACATATTACGGAAGGTGTTAAAGAGGTTATGAAAAAATGCAGTGCTGTGAATTTTCTGTCACTACCATACAGAAGGTGAGACCTTGACATATTTTAATTATACCCTTAAAATGAATTTGGACAGAGAAAGGCTGCATGCCTTTTGCATAATCCTGAATAATGACAAAACAGAAACTTATTTATGTATGGTAAGATGTACCAACATTTTGACATGATTTTTGCAACATAGATATGCTTACTATGTATTCCAGGAAGACTATCTTAGCTTTCTTTCTATGGCTTTATTTCCTATGTTTGTCAGTGGTCAAAAAAATATAGTATGCATCACTAAATTTGCAGAACAAATTGAATCTAAAATATATATTTGTCCATGATGGTTACTTGACTTCAGTAACACACTTACAAAATCATCATGTAAGAATTACTGTTACCTTACATTGCCAGAAAATAAAAAAAGATTAATCAAAAAGTGCCCCAAGTTGACATCCCACAGATCTTCTTAAATTCTCATTCAGTAAATATGTTAGTTTCTCTTTTTTTTTTTTTAAATTTTACTCCCCACTAACTTAACAGTTAATTTAAATAGTGAATATTGGTAAATAAGATATTCCCTTCAATTTTGCACAACTAAACATTGGAGTTTTTTAAAATACTATCTGTTATCTTATTATGTTTATTCATGTAATAGATAGATCTACCCAGCCACATCCATTTTCAATACCATTAACTTTGTATTTATAATGCCAGTTAGATTGTTCTCTGTGCCTTCTAGTTTAAAGTGTTGCCAAGGCGTATAGGTCAACCTAAATACTGATAGAATTAAATCTATATAATATCTTGGACTAAAGTCAAATTAAAGAAAATAATTTCTCAGAAGTCACATAATGCTTTGATGCATCTGTGTACAATACTAAGTTATTGGGGCATAATTAGTCTGATGTCTAACATACAGAGAAAATTCACATGATGATGTGAAAATACTATTACTGAAATAGCATTTCCCTTCCTTGAAATATACTAACATTTTTTAGAAATGTTAAAACATAAAAGTTACAATTTCATAAATCATTTGACATTTTACTTTCAATCTTCTGAAGATGTGTGCACGATTGATGCTGTAACATAACAACTCATGTCATAAAAAATAACAATGGCATTATCCACTTATGCAAAATTAGACGTATGTAGAAGTGCTTGTAGAGTAAGCATCCCTTAGCACAAGAGAAGTACACAGTAGAGTCTGGAGCCTTATAAAGGTTCCCATTTAAATTCAGGAGATTTTCTACCTCAGGGAGTGTCAAAAAGATCTTGAGCATTTTTTGCATTATTTGTATCAATTGTAACAGACTAATAAATAATCAGTACCATTTTAGCTAATGGTCAAAGAGTTAGAGTACATATGGCTTAATCATGAAGAAAATGAATATTTGTTCTTCTGTTGATGGCACACAATTCTTACAGGTGAATAGTAAATTTATAATAAATGTTGATATATTAAAGACTTATAGCTTTTTGCATAGCTTAAGTATACACCACAGACAAAGGATTGGTTTTAATAATTCAGAAGAATCACTGCAATTGATAGATTTGTAAAAATGTATCCACCAGATTCTCATTAAAAGGTATTTTGATGTAGAATTTTAATAGTCATAAGCTGAAGACCAGCTCACTCTTGATTTATATCACATTTTGGTATAAATATGCTGTAATGACCACTTTCTGGTACCAGAGAACAAACACTTTTTTTCAGAAAAAAAAAATAAAATAAGGTCTTTCACCAGACAAACTGATACATGAATACAGAATTGCACTTTTTATTATATTCTCTTATTAACAATAATAATAGGATTTTTACTGTTTAAAACTTCTGTATAAAACAAATTTAAATATCACAAGGTCATGCCAGTTCTGTCTTCCAAAGGTCACAATAGACATCTGGGTAAGGGCCAGAGCCACATATCTCTCTGACCATCACCTGCCTCCAGAGCAATCAATACTTTTCTTAAACATGACAGTCCACTGGTTTATTACTGCAGAGTATCACACCTGTTGTGTGATATTTTCAGTGATCCTATTCCATTTTACTTTAAGTACAATTCCACTACTGATACCTACTGTTCATTCGTACATACCTCTCCTTAATTTTATCTGGCACTCAATTTGCAACTCAGCAGGGTTCATTTCTCAGCAACAGTAGTGGAAGGAGGTATGATTCAGGTATCAAGGGGTAAGTTCAGCCACCCACTGCCCAGTCATCCCAGTATCAAACAGAAAGCAGTATAGTAAACAAAGTACACGTTGTCTTGGAGAAATTGACTGTGTGGTTCTGTAATGCAGTGAACATATTTGTTGTACATATCCAGTATCATACTTTATGGAGACACTACTACAAGATCTTCTGGATTACAGTTTCATTGATTCTGAAACTGGATTTGTATCATTGTCTGGATTGCCTGGTCTGGATATGAATATGTATTTCTAATAGTGTGTAGTCCACTTATATAGAGATCTAAGGGTTTGGATCTGTATTTTTTTAAATCTTCTTTTATTCAGGTTAAGATCTAGAATCAGATCTAGAATACTCTTAACATTCTTAATTTTTATGTGTTCAGCTCTGGTATATTTACCAACCCGATAGCCTTCTACAGAGAGATGACAGGCTGGGGGCCAGTTAGCTCAGTCAGTTGAGCGTGGTGCTAACAACCCTAAGGTCGCGGGTTCGATTCCCGCTTGGTCCCCATGTGTTGCCTGATCGAGTCAACAGGTGGCATCCCTGGCAGCAGGGAGGCTGGATTAAAATGATCTCTAAGGTCCCTTCCAGCTTAGGTCATTCTATGACGAAATTGCTGCTCTCTGCAGTCTGGAGAATAGAAAGCTCAGGAGATAGAGAACCTATCAATGTGCTTGGATATATGATGGGAGGGAATGAAGAAAAGAAAGCCAGACTCCCCTCAGTAATGCCCACTGACATAACAAGAGGCAATGGACACAAAGCGAAACACAAGACCTTCTGTATGAACGTAAGAGAAACCCTTTTTATGGTGAGGGTGGTCAAACACTGCCACAGGTTGCCCAGACACATTGCAGAGTCTCCACCCTTAGACATGTTCAGAGCCAGACTGGACATGGTTCTGGGCTTCCTGTTCTATGTGACCTTGCTCTGAGCAGGAGATCAGACTTAATCATCCCCATAGGCCCCTTCCAACTTCCATGCTTCTGCAGTTCTGTTTTTATCCTTCTTTGTTGGTTCACTCACATCTTTTGTTGGCTTGTACTGAAGTCCATCACAAATAGATTAATTTTAGGAGACTTTCACTGTACTCAGAATCAAATAAATTAAAGCATCACTGACTAAGCCCAGTTCTCCAATTTATATGGAAAATACATATGTTGAAAAGGCGTACATGCATAGTTGAGGGCATAAACCGCCCCAGGTACTGTACATCATTCATGATGGAGTTCAACAGCTTTTTGTATTTCATTTCTCCTTCACCGTTTAAGCTAGAGTGTTACTACTAACGTCAAATGAAAATATTTACAGTGGAAGATCAGGAGAGGCATTTTTTTTAGGCTCATGATAAAAAAATAATGCATAGTTTTATGCTTTGGGAATTCATTTCCCATGTTCTGCAAAATATAGTAGTGAGATGGGTTATAATGGATCTGATTTATCTGGTGCAAATACCGTAAGATATGCTTTCCTCTTTAGCTAACAAGAATTTGCTAATTATTAGCATGGAAGATTAAGTGTTTTGAAAGAACAGCGAGAAGGAAATTGCAGTGAAAAAAAAATCATATTACAAACTTGCAGCAACACTTATTATTCCCATTAAATATGAATCATTTATTAAGAAAAGTGACTGTAAGTGATACACACGCATTCACAGATAACTCAGTGTGAGGCTTATGAAATTAATGGGAAATAGAGCAATCTTTGTAATGTCCTGTTTAATGGCTAGATAGTTAGTCCCTGCTAATATAGCATGAAGCACTTTGAAGGGTCATGGCCTTATATCCTTGCCTCACTTCTGGTTATTGTACAGCAAACTTAGTACTGTGAATTGCGCAGAAGTACCCAGGATGTGTGTCTTTGCCTTGATTAGATACATTCTCTAGAAAAAGCACAGTCATATCTAGTTAAGAATGAAGGAAGTTCAAACAAGTAAAAATTAAATCAATTACCCCTAGAAACAAGCATAAATGCTAGCGACTAAGGTCTGTATCTCATCAGACATTTGTGTCCCCTACCTTTTATATAAAGAAACACGTGTAGGAAACTTGAGACAAGAAAAAGTAATTAATTTATTCAAATGCTATTTTATAACTATTATTGAAAAAGAAGATCATAGAATCATAGAATGCATTTTGCTGGAAGGGACCTTTAAAGGTCATCAAGCCCAAACCCCCTGCAGTGAGCAAGGCTATCTTCAACTAGATCAGGTTGCTCAGAGCCCCATCAAGCCTGACCTTGAACACTTCCAGGGAGGGAACATGTACAGATGGTGGTAAATATACAGATTTTAAAGGATACAGTCAAACTAGTCTCTCTGCTTCTAACAGAGGGTGGCAATGCATCTGTGATTTTGAAGGTGTGTTTAAAAGGATTATGCACCTCTTAGATGACATTATGAAGGGAGATGTTTTGCCTGAGTTTTCAACCACCACACCGAGGTCTTCCTCTCAAAAAAGGAGGATGTACACACATTTTGTTGTACCTACATGTATGGAGTGTGGGTGCCCAGGCGCTGGCAGCAGCCAGGGCTGCAGAGTCGGTCTCTGTGAGGAGAGGCCAGGGCTGCCCCATGTCAGATACAGTCACTTCCAGTTGGATCCAACCAGCTCCAGCTGAACCCCCACAGGGCACTGGGACACTCAGACAAGAGTATGGTGCCTTGGGATGACATACTGAAGAGCAAAAAACACTAAACAGGTAGAAGATAAAGGGGAAAAAAGAGAGTGAGAAATAATTGTGTGAGCCTCAAGAATGAGATATCCACACCACAGCCCACCAAGGACCCCGTCCTCGAGCAGGGGAACATCCACTGAAAGAACCATGACCCATGCAGACCCCACACCAGAGCAGACTTATCCTGAGCAACTGCAGCCCATTGGAGGACCCAGGTGGAAAGACAGGAGGAGGAAGGAGCAGCATGGAGGAACCACCATGTGCTGACCATAGTCTCCTGCTCCCCTCCTGTGCCTCTCAGGGGGCTGGTAGAGGAGTTGGGAGAAAGGGAAGGAAAAGTGCTGGTTTAATGTATGCTTCTCACTGTCTGAATCTATTTTAATTGGCTAAAAGTTAATGTTTTTCCTCCAAGTCAAGTCTGTTTTGCCTATAATGGTCAATGCTAAGTGATCTCCCTGAACTTACCTCAGTTCCTGAGCTCTCTCATCCTATTTTCTTCCCCCATCCCACTGAGGCTGGGAAGTGAGTGAGCAGCTGGGCAGGAGTCTGGCTGCTAGCCAAGGCTAACTCACCATTATATGTGCGTCTTATTCATCCTAAGATTTAGCTGACAGATGAGCAATCATCTAATAAAAAATATTCCCACAAAAATTTCTTTCTAAAGTCCCCATTAGAACATAAACTTTTCCTTGTAACAAAAAAAAAGATCTTTTGTGTCCAACTTAGATCCCTTTCTGCAATCCAATTAATTTTAGATTTTATTAGAGCTGTCTGAAAAGCTTCTGTTTAAGAAATAACTGGGTTGATGTTATGATGGCTAAAAAATAATTTCTGGCACTGGTATTTTATTAGTAAAGCTTATCTTTGCCTTCATTTGTAAGTCTGGTTATAAAGCCTGCCTTCTTTTCCTTCATTTATAATATCCAGGTTCTTAAGAAAGCAAGAGTTATTATGCCACATTTTGTATTTATTAGGCTATATTTTGTATCTGACTTTTTTCTTCTCAGTAGTCTGTTTGTACTGGCTTTCCCCTTATTTTTACAGGCCACTTCTCCAATTTATCAAAATCATTATGAGTCCTCCAAGGTGCTCTTGATCCCCCCAAGATTGGCCTGGTCAGCAAATTTTATCAAGTACTTGCATCTTTAATTCACTCAATAAAGAGTTTCTATGTTAAAAAAAATATAAACTCTGAGTTTACAACTGGGAATTCCTCTATGACAACATAAGGAAGAGGCTTCTGCTTTCAGTAAAACTAAACAATTGTTTTTATGTTTAATTAAAGTCAAAATTTGAATAAAGGTGTAACGTAATTTTTAGAACTATAAACATAAATGGAAAAGTGTTGAAGTATGTCCAGTTTCCCAACTGCTGAAAGTGACTTGGAATGAAAGAATTGTATCATGCCATATTAGTGGTGTTGTATATTCTGTCACCTAGTTCATTAGTGCTTCAAGACTGCATTGAACCCCGTAACAGACTTAAATATAAAACAAAAAACTAAAACTAAATAAGCAAATTATGCACTGAATTATAAATTGTGATTCTTCAGCAAAAGCACAAAGTCTTGGATTCTCTTACCAGGAACTTGAGAAAGAAATTACCTAGGTATTTTTATCAAGCAATGCTTCCTCAATCATGAGCTGAATTTTGAAACCATTGTTAAGTGGAAAAAGACACGGACAGAATAAACTCATTAAACTTAGCAATGAGTAAATTGGCATGTCCATTTTAAGGGAAGTTGTGCCCTCTGAGAAGTCCTAAGGTCTGGCTAAATGCAATTTCCTTAAGCAGTAGGGCTAGTGCATGCAAATTAAATTCCCTTCTCTGCCCTTTTACCAGCTGTTCCTTCCTATCCCTGTACTGTCTCACAACCAGGTCACACAGCTGTTAGTGAAGTTTCATGACATATCAATTAAAAAACTGACACTGATGAAAAGTAACCCATTAAAGATTATTAATTCAGGAAACAACTGTTTCTGGCGCTATCTTCTATCTTTCACTCATGCTACTCACAGCTTGACATTCAGGATTTGTGGAATCCCTACCACAAGTCAGTCCATCAAAATATTGAACGAACGGCAATCTCGGCTAAAAAAAAATCTATTTACGTATATAGCAGGTAAAAAAATTATTCTTCAGGGTCATTAAAACTATGTTTCAATTCTCAACAATAGCTTTTGCCTCTATGTGATCCACCGCTCCAGAAAGCCACAGATTCACCCTTTTACTTTTTCATCATTCAATATTCAATACTCTAATCAATAATATTAGGCACTCAAAATTTTGATAGTATAATTACTAATGTTTTCTTCTCTTTCATATGCATCAAGAGGAGTGTGGCCCGCAGATCAAGACAGGTGATTCTTCCCCCTTTACTCTGCTCTTGGGAGACCCCACCTCGAATACTGCATCCAGTTTTGGTGCCCCCACTATAAGAGGGACGTGGATCTGTTGGAGCGTGTTCAGAGGAGGCCACAAGGATGATCCAGGGGCTGGAGCACCTCTGCTATGAGGACAGGCTGCGGGAGCTGAGACTGTTCAGTCTGGAAAAGAGAAGACTCTGGGGGAACCTTATAACTGCCTTCCAATACCTGAAGGGAACCTACAGGAAGGCTGGGGAGGGACTTTTTACAACAGCGTCCAGCGATAGGATGAGAAATGGATTTAAATTGAAAGAGAACAGGTTTAGGTTGGACCTTAAGAAGAAATTCTTCAGTACAAAGGTGATAAGACTTTGGAATTAAATTGTCCAGAGTAATTGTGGATGTCTTCTCCCTAAAGATGTTCAAGGCCAGGTTTGATGAGACCTTGAGCAACCTAGTCTAGTTGAGAGGCATCTCTGCCCATGGCAGCAGCATTGGTAGCATCATTGCTACAAACAAAATGAAATGACTGATGCTTGCTCTTTTAATAAACCCAAGCTAGCAGCGTAATTTTTGTTGTCCCTCTTGGATGCAAGAAGATGGCTGCACTTGCAGGACAATTGCTTCCTTCTACTTTCCTTCAAATAAAAGCAGTACTGTTTTTTCTTTAAGTCTATGACAAATCTATATTATGAGTCACTCTCTGTAAGGTCACTGTAGGTGCATTACATCACAGGGAGAGGCACAACTCAGCATTGCATTTCTGTATTGTATCACTGGAACTCTTCTGCCAAGTTTTGTCAGGAGCAGGAAGGGTCAGGTTCAAAATCTATGAGTTCTTTGTAAAATTACAAAACAAAACCAGATGAGTATTCATTCAAGCACCTGGGAAAAAACTCTTCCTCCTAAGGCCAAAAGTAGCAAATATTCTCAAAAAGTACATAATTCTGTGCATAAAACAAAAAAAAACCCACAAAGTATTTATATTAAGGCAAGAAAGACCACAAGCAACAAGTAATTAGCAAAATGTAAATAATGTATAAAGCACATAGCCAAAAATTAATTTTGACAACAATTTTTTCCTTTGTTTCCTTATATGCTGATGCAAATACCCATTGGATAAATATCCCGTTGACACATGTATTTCTTGGTTTTAGTCTCAAGTGACCTGCATTTATTTTCTCTTCTTTAGTGAAGGTTCATACTCAGGAATCCACTTGGATGGGTCTATTTCTAGTCCCTCAATAGAAATCCTCAGTGGCTTCTTTGGACATTCATACATAGACTAGGGCTCTTCTGCACTCATTACCAGAGGTTTAGTACTGAAGCACCTAATTTTTTATCAAGACAGAGCCATTTTGTACAAGGCCTGCTCAGACAATGGATAGAGAATCATAAGTCTTTCTAAACTCACCCCACAAGTGGAGTACAACAACTAAATGACCTCTTGAAGGCACCCTCAAGCATCTTCACAATAGCCTGGTGAAACATGAGCATTTCCCTTCAAATTTGTAAAGGCTGTGCAGAAAAGCCTTTGCATTTTTTCCTAGGTCAGTTGCTGCAGGTAACAACTTGTAACAATCCACAGCAAACAGATGCTGCCACTTTTTTAAGCCAGGTTCATCTGTAGCATTCTCCAAAGCTATGCTGATTTTAGCTCTGCGGCTGTTTGAGAAAAGAGGGCCATCGAAAAATTAATTCAGCTCTTGATGTAAACTACAGCTTCAGCGCAAATCTCCCATCACTCTTCAGGAAGACCTTGGACTACACTTTTGACGTTTGGACTGACTACACTTTTGACGTTTGGACTGTATTATGGATACGGTTAAAGGGAACCCTGAACTGATTCTATGCCTTAATGTATATACATCTTCCATGACAGGTCAGACAAAGACGGGCTGGCAAAAGCTGGGGCAGGGGGAGCCACTCACCTGCATCAATATACCTTCAACATATCCTCACAAATCTTCAGTGTGTCTGAGTGTTCATAGAATCATAGAATCATAGAATCATAGAATGGCCTAGGTTGGAAGGGACCTTAGAGATCATTTAATCCAATCTCCCTGTCATGGGCAGGGACGCCACCTCTCGACTAGACCAGGCAACTTATTACATTGAGGCACATTTTGTGCCTTGGCATTTGGTGCACACTACAGAGAGTTCTCTTCTATCTCAGTCATACAACATGTATAGGAACACAGAATTCTTACATCTGACACTTGTGTTTTAACTTCTATGTTAGCAAAATATTTGGACTGCAATAACGAGGATGTTCACTGCAAAATATGTCTTCCATATGACTTCTCCTCCTGGTTCAGCTGTAAATTGCAGAGTACTCATTCATTTTTGACCCATGAAAATGAATGGAGCAATATGACTCTTAAACACCACACATTTGTTCTCTCTCATTTTTTTCAGATGTGCCTAGAAGCTAGAGGGATAGTAGACCTAGTTTCTTTGTTTAACATAAATTGATGTCTAGTGAAAGCTGAAACAGGACCAGACTTTCAGACCTCTAAATTGGAGATGCAGAATCAATTCTAAGGTTTCGTATTTGCTGATTCATATCCCAGTTGAGAATCTGGACCATAATCTCTAAATTAAACGAATGTGATGATATCATCCGATAGGCACAGCAAGAGAATAAGATAATTAATTCAAGTTTCCACTGAACCATAACTCATATAACATCTGATACTAGAAATGTACATGACAGGTTTCCATCAAAGAAGGTAGCTTGTACAAGTTAAAAATAAAACTCCAGTTTGTTTTGGTGGTAGAAGACCAAACCATAGAAGTTCAAATCTTAAGAGCAAAGTTCTTCTGTTTTTGTTTGGCCTCCCAGGTGACCTAAGTTTACAGATGATTTGAAACAGATGATGTAGAAAGAAAAAACAACAATACCACCAACAGTTAAAGTTTGAGAATGAATTGAGATTTTTGTCCATATGTTCCTCAGGAAGTAAAGGCACAGTTCCTGGACTGACTAATTAGCAAATCCATTTTACTTGGTGGACAGTTTAATTCTGCATCCATTACTTGTCTTCATTTGGTGGGTCATTGCTTCTAGTGGAATAATTCTTTTTCAGTTCATGAATAAAATTGTGTGAGGCAAAATAAATTAATGGAATTTTAAGGAAGTTACTTCCTTAAAAGTTCACAATTTATACTTTCCAATTTATCATTTTTATAATTTTGTAATAGTCCAATTCAATGCACATTTTCCCCATGATACCTCATGAACTTGTGTATAGAAGTGAAAAATAAATAAATTACTTCCAAATCTTGAGAAATATTCCACTTCTGAAAAATAATGGGTCTCTTCCTGAAAGTAGGAGCAAGAAAAACAAGACTAATGTAAATGAAATATTATGCATGAGTTTTAGTTAATATATGTTAACAAAATATTGATTAAAAATCAGAAAAGTCAGGAAATGCTAAAGGTGCCCATAAATAGCTGCCTTCCAATACCTGAAGGGAACCTACAGGACAGATGTGGAAGGACTTTTAAAAGAGTGTCCAGCGATAGGACAAGGGGAAATGGGGTCAAGTTGAAGGAGAATAGATTTAGACTGGACCTTAGGAAGAAATTCTTCAGCATGAGGGCGGTAAGACTTTGGAATAAATTTCCCAGAGAAGTTGTGGCTATCCCCTCCCTGGAGGTGTTCAAGGCCAAGTTGGATGGAGCCTTGAGTAGCCTGATCTAGTTGAGAGGCGTCCCTGCCCATGACAGGGAGGTTGGACTAGATGATCTCTAAGGACCCTTCCAGCCTAGGCCATTCCATGATTCTATGATTCTATGATTAAGTTTCATTAAGTTTCAAAAAGTCAAAAGAGTTGTTTGCAAAAGAAAAACACATTTTGCCTGAAAGCTGCCAGCACTAGAGAAAAACATCTTCAGTTCAGCATGCCTGCATCAGAACTCAGCAAAGGGCATAACAGACAAGTCATGTGTGTTAAGTAGTTATATCTGACTTCAATTTACTAGGAACATACTTCTGCAGGCGTTCTGACTGAAAATTGCCAATACAGAAGGACAAGGTCCATCAAGAGGAGCATGTCAGTGCCATCCAGTACAAGATCTTGAATAAGATTTGGTTCATAAGATGATCCAAATTTGAATATTCTGTTTTGAATTAGTTAAAGGGAGGTTACCACTAGACAGCAAACAGTATCTATTTCCTCCATGGTGATAATCCCAAAAAGCCTGCATGCTATGCTGTTGCTCTCTTTCTGCAAGGTATTGATGTGCCGCATTCCTTGGGATTTTAATCTATTTCCCTCTTTACTCAATAAGCAAGAAGAGATGGCAAGAAGATTAATGGGAAGACATGGGCTACAAAGCATATTTAGCATTGTATCTCTTCTGCCAGGTCTATCCAGACCCTCTGAGTAAGTGAATCAGAACATGAATGAGACTTGAAATTTATGAAACCTGTTTAACAAGGGATCATCTGTTTAGAACATCAGAAATCTGAAAGAATCGACAGAAGTAATTGTTCTCATCACATGAACCACTTTGCAAGTAATTCTGCATCTTCAAGTCTTCAGCTCCTGTAGATGATAGTTTGCCAATTGTTCTGCACATTTGTAGTCACTGCATCAGAATTAACAAATCTCTAGAAAAGATTACTGTCAGTAACCTCCTTGTCCCCAAAAAACATCCTGAATAAAAATATTTTATTGAAGACCACAGTTCTATAGTAATTTATATTATTTTAATCTAATAGGTGGTCATGTCTTTCTGCTGTCTTGACACTGTCTTCACACACAACAGAAAGGCTACTTTTTTTTAAAGTATGTGCAGTCAGTTGGATGAAAATTTTAAGAAAACTGCCAAACACCTAAAAATTCTGGAAGAACTACTGAATTATGTACAACATTTCAACCTGCAATTTTGACTTTGAAGATTATTGTCACTTATTACTTGAGTTAGAAGCGTAGTTTCTATTGACTCTTCCATGTAGCTTTATCTCTGTTTTCAGGTCACTAAAGAGATATGCAAAACTTGCTGTTATTGATTCACGCCCAGATTATTTAGCTGATCACACATTTCTCCAGCTGTCATCTATCTTTATCAATAACAAGTTAGAGAATTAAGAATGCTAAAGTCTGGTCTAAATTTTCTAGATTTGGAATTGTTGTAACAGCTGGGAATCAAGCATATAAACGATCTTAGACACAAGAGCTAGTTTTCAACCAGTGAATTGCTGGCTGCTTTCTGGAAAATAAGCTTAAAAACAACACAAGAACTGAATCATTCAAATGATGCACTAGAAAATTCTGAAATGCAATTGAGCTGATCTTTTCTGTTCTTTATTCTTGTTCTGAATTGCTGGGCAGTTAGAATTTACCATACTGACAGTAGTGGCAATATTAAGATATAGGCAGAACAACAGTAGGCCTCATTTTTGAGCCAATAGTAAAAATTAGAGATCATCATAGTTAGCAGGCCCAATCTGATCCCTGCAGAGATTCACTTACCTTAAGTATGGAATTTTGTAAGGACAGGAAACCAAAAGGGAGTGAAGACCAGTTAAAACTAGCAAAGAAGTTTTTAAGAAAATACTTTTTTCATAAGAAGTGGTGCATGGTCAAAGTAAAAAAAAAGATATTCACAAGTAAGGTAATTATGACTATTTTCTTCTTTGCATTTTTTTTTCCTCTATAGCTTTGAAATCTCTGTAGATAGAGATGTATCTTCTCTGTTTGATATCCCTTCCTCATGTTAAATATAAGCAAATTAGAGTAATGGTATTTCTAAACCACAAAACAAAATGACACATGTAAAGATTAGAGAAAAAAAAAAAAGACATTTTGGCTGACAGGATACTGATTGTCCTTGGATAAATATTAATGAAAGTTTGAGAGACAATGATATTTTTTTAACATTTATTTTTCCAGTGGACAATATATTTCCTGTCTATCTCCAGCAACAGGAAAAATTGTGGCATTTTGTCAGTGCAGAAAAGAGAGACAGTGCAGAGCTACATCTGTCCTGGGCAACCATGTAGAAAGCACTGTACTTCCAGACACTTAGAAGGAATATAAACGGACCTGCCCTTTGCAAGGCTTCCCCTGCTCTTTTCTTAAATCGGTTTGGCAGAAGGAATAGTTTGGGGCTATGACTCTTCCTTTTCGAGACTGATTGAGATTGGCACCCCTAAGATGGATGCAGGTACAAATCCAAATGAATCGCATTTCTTTCTGACCCTTCACTGGCAGAATATGAGGAATAAATTTAGTTTCAGTGAAAATTCAGCTCCATGACTAAGCCAAATTTGAGAGAATATTAGATTCCTTATATTTAGATATTCAACTAAGATGGTTAAGTTATTTAATCACCCAGGACTTTCACTCTCAATGACAAAAAGAAATAAGTGTCTTCAGTAATTCTATCTATCTGAGAACATAGATCTGAGCAAATTACCTTCTGGAAATACTTGTTGTTTTCCTTTCTCTGAACAGCAAAGCTGTTCCATTAAACAGCTAAAACTAGGCAAGAGAAATCTGAGTCTATTAGTTCCAGTAGCACTACATCTTAAGAAGTACTAAGGGTCCACTTTAAAGTCCTGCTGGAAAGACAAACATTACATAGCTGAAGGAGTATCACAATTTTGCTATTCTGTTTGTATACCCGTTGCTTCTCTTAATGCTTCTCTTTATGGTCAATAACATTATAATTTGAAATTTTATTCACTCTTTTCTTTTTCTGTTGCTAAGTTTATGCTTTATACTGGATACTGCCCACGTGTTACTTCGAAATCCAATACCTTGAAAAAGTATCATTTAGGATAGGTTTTTCATTGTGTTGGACAAAGTGCTGAACAAAAGCATCCCATTTTATTAGCTGATATAATCAATAAATAGTCATAACAGCTCTTGTTAATAGAGAACAAAGATAATTCTTCGACAGTTATGTCTGATATGTTCACATCAAATTGTAGTGGACTACTTTTCAAAAATTGAACATTAGTAAAATAAAGTAGCTGGCTGGAAAAATTTGTAACTCAAATTCAGTTGTCAGGCTTCTTGAAAAACAAGACCTCACTATCTTGGAGCAAGTCTACTGAAACTGTAAGATTTCACACCCTAGGCTGGTCTGTCCTGAATTACCACATCTATTTTTCTATAATTGTAATAGCATATGGGTAATGGTAATTAATTAGGCAAGCAGTAAGGACATATTTAGGTATTCCCAATTCACAGCATTGCTGCTGATAAAAAGCCTCAGCAAAAAACTTTGATTGGCTCCACATGTGAACAAGTGACTTATTTTCAGTTCTTTATTCAGGTTGCATTAAATAATTCAAAGTCGAAAGAAGGAAGTATTTTTCACTAACATATTCTACAGCCTACTACAAATAGTAATTAATAAAAGTATTTACAGTTCTCAAATAATTTCATGGGCCACATGTTTGTTTAGGTATTTTTACAGTTTTATCCCTGGATTAAAAAACCCACTGAAATAATACATCAAGAAATATGTGACAACCAGGTCAAGGGAAGTGATTCTGCCCCTCTACGCTGCCCTTGTGCGACCTCATCTGGAATACTGCATCCAGCTCTGGAGCCCCCAGTACAAGAAAGAAAGACATGGAGCTGTTGGAGTGAGTCCAGAGGAGGGCTACCAAGATGGTCAGAGGGCTGGAACACCTCTCCTACGAGGACAGGCTGAGAGAGTTAGGCTTGTTCAACCTGGAGAAAAGAAGGCTCTGAAGAGACCTTATAGCAGTCTTCCAGTAACTTAAGGGGGCTACAAGAAGGCTGGGGAGGGACTTTTGACAAGTGCCTGTAGTGATAGGACAAGAGGTAATGGGTGGAAGCTGAAAGAGCATAGGTTGTGCCCAGGGAGGTTGTGAATGCTCCATCCCTGGAAGAGTTCAAGGTCAGGTTGGATGGAGCCTTGAGCAACCTGATCCAGTGGGAGATGTCCCTGCCATGGCAGAGGGCTTGGAACTAGGTGATCTTAAAGGTCCCTTCTAACCCAAATCACTCTATGATTCTATGAATACTCCCCTTTAATTTGTCACTTTCCAAAATTATGGTCATAGACCCACAAAATCACAGAAGTCTTAAGTTTAGATTGCACTCCTGGAGATAGCCTAGTGAACCTTCCACTCAGAGTAGGGTGACCTAGAGTGGGAGTCCCCAGGCCTGAATAATCTAGTGGCCTTCTATGATGGAGTGACTGCATTGGTGGCCTAAACAAGAGAACTGATGTCAATTACTTTGACCTCTGTAAGGCCTTTGTCATGAGACAACATCATTGCCTCTACTAGGAGAGATGGATTTTATGGCTGGACTATGTGATGGATAAGGAATTGACTGGATGGCCGCATGCAAAGAGCTGCAGTCAGTGATTCAGTGTCCAAATGGCAAAAGGTATCGACAGGTGTCCCTTCATATCGGTACTGGTGCTGTTCAATACCTTTACTAATGATGAAGACAGTGATCAATAAAATATCTTTAATAAGGAACCTTTAAAATAGCACCTGCTTCCAGCTCTTTTTCAGAGATATCTGGAGAATGAGATTGTAACAGCATTATTCTACTTGCAGGGCAAATATTGCAAATCTATGTGTACCCATGCACTTGCACTTATCTGTATAAACATAAAAGATTAATAAACAGGTTGACATATGCTAATCTTGAATGGAACTATATTTCCGACCCTTACTAATTCTTCGCTTTCAGAAAATATCACTGAGACTTACTAACGAAGCACATCCTTCACTCACCTCATGTGCTAGCCTGCATAAAGACAAGTAATCTGCTATTGCCTAGTGTTAATGAAGAAGACTTGTTATGGCCTTAGCTTTGCATAGCATCCAAAATGTAGTCTCACCCCTATAACAAGAGGTATTTTGTGATTCATTTTCCCTTTTTTCCTACTTGAAATGACAGAAGACTGGAAAATAATCTATGTTCAAACTCAGTTGATAAAAACACATGGTCGTCCATATACCAGAATTACGTTTTATTCTGAAGTTTTCCTAGATCCATTCACATATGCTAAAAACCTCCTGCTTAGTGCTTTCACTCAATAAATGTGCTGGGTAAATAAGACCTTTGTGGGCTTTGTGGTCATTTCTCATTTGTCCCTTGTGGACTTTCTATCAGACCAACAGTGTAGCTTACTACAAAAAAAAAGAGCCACATGGCCTCTTCTAACTGTACCAAGGCCTGACCATGTAAATAGCTGAAGATTTGTAACACTTAAGCCCTGAAAATATTTCATTTTGTTCCTGTTATTGTCAAGATTTGATACAAAAATAAAAAGCAGGGGACATAACTAGGGTAAATCTAAAGTGGAGAAGACTTTTCCTGCTAGCAAGCAAGAAAAAAGGAGTCAGATGAGTAGAATGACGCTACATCAAGCTAGCATGAACTGCTTGAGACATCAGGTGTACCCGAGTGTAACAAGCACTTAAAAGTCTGGTTTATTCAGCTTTGAACAAGAAACTTGAGAAGAGAGATTGCCACTTTAATATACCACACTAGCAAGTGTGACACTTATAATCCCCAGAGAGGTTTGGAGGAATACTAAAGATACAGTTTTCATTTGCACTCTTAACTCTTGTCATTGGGGATAAATCTTTGATCATTAGCAGGTGAGACCCACCAAGAAAAAGCAATGTCTGCTGCCAGGATCAGCAATTACCGTAATGGATACTTTTTCTTATTTCTGTCATCATTTAATTTCTGGCTGTGGAGCGTCCACAACTGAGAAGGCCACTGTGATTCTCTGCTCTGATCTCTTTGCATATCAATGGCCACCAAGTCCTCCTGAATTTTCATTCTTTGTTTATATAGTTTTTCTAGTACCTAATTCACTCATGCCTTAAATCACAGTTCAAATTTTACTTACTTCAGGCTTTAACCTCTAAATTTGGTTATAACTTTGTCTGTTAGATTTGGAGAGCTCTCTATTAGCAGATTTCTGTTCCTTGTGTGGTACTTACAGACAAAAGTCAAGTCTCTCCTTTGCCTTTTCTTTGGGTAACTCACTGCAACTCTGTTGCAAGAGTGCAGACATGCATCATCCATGATTTTTCAGAATCTCTTGTTGACAACACAATATCAAATATGGAGGCACTATTAAATTTTAGAAAAAAACAAACACTGAACTTTCTATTCTAGAATTATGAAACTTAGAAGTGAAAAACTAAATAATTTCTGTACTTTCAGTGTCTCCTTTTTTGTTTTTTCCATTTACAAAACCATTTTCCTTTCTCAGAATTTTAATCTTTTGGTCTAGGATTGATTCAACAGTTATTAACACCAATTGAACAATTAAGTTTATCTTTAATGTCTTTTAGGTCAAAAATAAAATTCAGCCTATATTTACACTATGATGCTAAGTTACAGTGTTAGTTGTGAGTACAGAAAAAATTGTTTCATCAAACAACCATGTCCAAAAAGTTGGATGTATAAGTCTAACTCAGTCATTCCCTTTATAAGAAATGGAATATAAGACACATCTTCACCAAATGATTCACAGCATCATAAGATATGTGTCCAAGGTGAGATAGTTACCTGAGTCACTCTCCGTAAGTGTATTTTTCTCTCCATTGACTATAAAAAGGATAATTATCCTAGCTTTAGAGGGAGAGCTTTTAGATATCTCAGGGATGATTCAGGTGCCTATACAGAGATGCTAAAGATTATCTGAGGTATCCTCATGGAGCCAACAGAGGTGGCACAGAAGTTGAAACCCACATCCATCTGCAGCGGCAGCTGGAAAACAACAGAATACTTCAAGCGTTTAATATAGCAACAAATGCTTAGATGACCGAATTTCAGTCCTATATTCAGGTGAGGTAAAATTTCCATGATTATGTGATTATATACTATAGTAACGGTAGGCTTTTATCCAGTTATTTTAAATATTTCATGAACAAAAATTCTGAATGATGCATCAACATATTTGCTAGTGTGCATGAAACCTCACTACTGTCAAAGATTTTTCGTCTACTGACAAATGCAAAGTTACAGGAATAAACACATAATTCAATAAATGGTTTACTCATACATTTTCTGTCTAATCATAAAATTGTTGACAGAAAAATGCGTAAGATGTATAACCTCACTAAAGTTGCAATATCTCAATAAAACTTTTACTTGTCTGTTAGAGGGTTACTGCACAATTTTGAATTTTGAGAAATGTTCATTGTCAAAATTCAAAATTAACTTCTTTGATAGCTTGGGTTTCTTAACATGCACTATGTTCTATCCAGGTTCCTGAGCAAACATAAAAGTCTCCATAAGTGGGATACAGATCCTGAAGTGGAGAAAAGGAGATTGAGGGTAGACCTTATCGCTCTCTACAACTACTTGAAAGGAGATTGTAGAGAGGCGAGGGTTGGTCTGTTCTCCCTAGTGGACAGTGATAGGATGAGGGGAAATGGGCTTAAGTTGCACCAGAGGAGGTTCAGGTTGGATATTAGGAAGAATTTCTTTACTGAGAGGGTTGTCAAGCATTGGAATAGGCTGCCCAGGGAGGTGTTTGAGTCACCATCCCCGGAGGTGTTTAAGAGACGGGTAGATGTTTCGTTGAAGGACGTAGTTCAGTGGTGTTCATAAGGCTAGGAAGAGGTTGGACTCAATGATCCTGAAGGTGTCTTCTAGCTGAAACTGTTCTATGATTCTTTGATTCTATGATTCTAAGAAGAGATGATCCAGCTGAAGAGCAGAGCTTATATAGTGTTTCTGAATGACTCAGAACTCCTGCTCCCGAGAGGCATTACAGCAAATCTTTCTTCCAGAGTCAGTCCTGTCAATGAGTTAAACAAGCATTGAACTGATCTGCTATCTTAGTCTTCCTTATGGCTTGGATGGCCATACTCTTTGCTAAATAAAAAACTGTCTGGATGGCCAGGCCCAGAGTGGCGGTGAATGGAGTTAAATTCAGCTGCCCGTCGGTCACAAGTGGTGTTCCCCAGGGCCCAGTCAAGTTCTGTTTAATATCTTTATATCTAGTTCTGTTCTTTATATCATTTATATCATTTATATCATTTATTTCATTTTCCTCTTTCCTTTCTGCTCAATAAAGAGTAATTATAGAATCACAAAATCATAAAATGATTTGGGTTGGAAGGGACCTCAAAGATCATCTAGTTCTAACCCCCCTGCCATGGCAGGGACATCTCCCACTAGAACAGGTGTTGCTCAGGGCTCCATTCAATCTGACCTTGGACACTTCCAGGGATGAAGCATCCACAGCCTCCCTGGGCAGCCTGTTCCAGTGCCTCATCACCCTCAGGGTAAAGAACTTCTTCCTTATATCTAGTCTAAACCTAGACTCTTTCAGCTTCCACCCATTAGCCCTTGTCCTATTACTACTAAACTAATTGTAGAATGCAAAGTAGAAGAGTTTTGCATTTCCTCCTGGTAACAAAGAAAATGAGCTTAAATGAACACGTTTCTGTCTTTTCCCACTCAGGAAGGAGCTGTTCTGATTTAGGCACTTAAATCAGCAGACTGATGAATAGCTCAACATTACCTCATCATTATTTCTCAAGTCAGATTGAGTTCATAGACTCATAGAATGGTTTGAGTTGGAAGGGACCTTAAAGATCATCTAGTTCCAAACCCCGCTGCCATGGGTAGGGACATCTTTAACTTGATCAGGTTGCTCAAAGCCCCATCTAACCTGGCCTTGAACACTTCCAGGGAGGGGGCTTCTACCATATCTCTGGGGAACCTGTTCCAGTGCCTCACCATCCTCAGAGCAAAGAACTTCTTCCTTACATCTAATCTAAATCTACCCTCTTTCAGTTTAAAGCCATTACCTATGTTCTATCACTACATGCCCTTGTAAAAAGCCCCTCCTCAGCTTTCCTGTAGGCCTTATTTAAGAACTGAAAGGCCACTATAAGGTCCCCCTGGAGCCTTCTCTTCTCCAGGCTGAACAAGCCGAATTCTCTGAGCCCACGCTCACAGGGGTTCCAGCCCTTTGATCATCTTTGTGGCCTTCTTCTGGATTTCTCTGGTGTCATGGGCAAACTTGCTGGGTGTGCACTCAAACTCACTGTTCATGTTGCTGACAAAGATATTAAACAGTGCCAGTCTTGTGTTGACCGCAACTCCTTGAGTGTGACCATCCAGCCAATGTTCTATTCACCAAGTGGTCCATCCATCAAAACTATGTCTCTCTGATTTAGAGACAGGAATGTTCTGTGGGACAGTGTCAAATGCTTGGTATAAGTCCAGGTAAATGACATCAGTTGCTCTTCCCTTATCCACCAATACTGTAAGCCCGTTGCAGAAGGCCATCAGTTTTGTCAGGCATAATTTGCCCTTAGTGAAGTCATGTTGGCTGTCACCAATCATCTCATTAACATGGCTTGATGCATCCAAGAAAATCTTTTGCACTGAGGTACCCAACCCTGTGTGTTTCAAATGCTTGTCTCAAATATATTTCAAGTGCATTAGATTAAACTACTTTCACTGAAACTTAAGGTAACACATTTGTCTTGCATTTATGATGAGTTAAGAGTGTAGATGGCAGCACACAACATATCAGTTGACAATGGAGAACTCTGCAGAGATTCTCTCTACTTGCTACCCAACCTTGAAAGAATTCACTTCAGAATTAGGATATCCAAATGTAGGTGTTTACATATAGGTGTTTACATGTGCACTGTTTCTTAAACTTTCATTATCATCAATGGACTATCATTCAACAGAATCAATAGAAATAAAAAGAGGGATTCAGGTCACCATGAGGTAGATATCTGGTGATGCAATCTGGTGCTGAATTGTTGAACACTGTCACTAATCCTCAACAGTTGAACCACCTCCATGAGGTGATTATTTGTCCCTTCTAACTACAGAAAGAGCCTAGAGAAATAGATTAACTCAGAAGTTTAATTCTTACATGGCTAGAATTAGTCTAGATCAATCTCATTGGTTTTACTGCCAAGTTTTATATTTGTCTCCCTCTCATATTCATCCTCTAGCCATTATTTCTGCAAAATTCTCTGCTATGTGGTGAATTTTCTGCTAATTTTATTAGCAAATGTTGAAAAAAGAATAAATGAGGACATAACCCTATTGTTGTACTTTTTTTTCCTGAAGTTTCTTTAGACAGTTTTCAAAAAGAACTAGGTAAACAGGTCTCAATTTCTGTGGAGAAATAATTTGATACAGTGCTATTGTCCTAAAGTGTATATTTCTGGTTGCTCTGGACAGCAAGACTAGGGAAAAAAAATCTTTGAAAGCAAAATGACTTGTAATGATGAATCACAGCTGAGAAGGAGGATATACCAAATCATCCTCTTGGCTGTATTGATTTCAGGGTATAGGCAGCTCAGTCTCTGATGTAATGGGAAGCACTGTCCGTGGCACTTACCCAAGGACTAAGAGGCTTTATGTTATTACATGAGTGTCTCCTAAATGAGGATGAGGATTAATTTTCAAAACTCTGAAACAAAACCTTGAAATAAGTTTTGCTCTCTCACACTTGGTCAGATTTATTACATAGCAACTCCCACCACTTTATTCTTCAAATTGCAGCAAATTGGCAGTGACTTATTTAAGAGTTTGGCCTTATCTCATGCAACGCCCAGATAAACTCCTCTTTTATTTTGTACTGGTTTTCTAAATTAAAATAGTAACTTGTGCAAGCTAAATTCCCTCCAAAGTGTTCTGTTGAAGTATGTATCTAGACATCCAGAGTTGAGAAAAGTATGAACTTGTGACACTTCTCACAAAATCTGACATAGAGACCTGAGGTCAACAAATTATGTTTTCAAGTGGTATAGGGTTGTGTCTTTGCTGTTGGAAAGTGATTGATTAAACCAAATACATTGCCACTTGAGGTCTAGCCAAATGTGAGCAAGTAAAAACCTTTTCCACAAAGAAATTCTGAGAGTCCACAATATCCTTAATGAGGTGTGTTCAATGTTTAGCATCCTCATACTGACATTCACAATCTGCATTTCCTGTCTTTGTCTTTCTTCTTAATTTGCATATAGTTCAGGGGTGCGATATAATATGATCTATTTAGCTTACTGATTCTCCTAACAAAACCTTCAAGAAATATAATTTTTTATTGTTTTAACACTAATAAAATCTAACTTAGATACCCATACAAACATAAGCCATTAAATCATAGGTTCCTATTTAATGTTGTTGATGGAAACATATTTTTATTTATGCACACATATGGACCAATGGAACCCAAAACAACAAAAAAAAAGCCATACGCAAAGGAGAGGGATACTTAGATTCAGCATTTATTCAAGCTGGTGAATGTTTTTGGTAGCCGACTTAGAGAACCTAATAAAGCAGTATCACACACAGTAAAATAAAAATGCAGAGTAGTTGCCATCTTAATAGACACAGATATTGTTAAAACGAGATACCAACAGAGCTACATTACACTGTCTTGCATGAATAGTGTGTGAGTTCTTTTTCAGTATTACAGCAAATGCAGCTCAAATTCATTTGACAAGCAACAGTCTTCAATGACATAGACAGCAGAATTAAGTGCACCCTCGGCAAGTTTGCGGATGACACCAAGCTGAGTGGTGTAGTTGATGTGCTTCAGAGACAGGATGCCCTCCAGAGGGACCTGAACAAGCTGGAGAAGTGGCCTCACATGAACCTTATGAGGTTCAACAAGACTAAGTGCAAGGTCCTGTACCTGAGCCAGGGCGACCCTCAGTATCAATACAAACTGAGAGATAAAGGGATTGAGAGCAGCACTGCCAAGAAGACTTGGGGGCACTAGTGGATTAAAAGCTGGACATGAGCTGTCAATGTCCACTCGCAGCCCAGAAAGCCAGTTGCAACCTGGGTCACATGAAGAGAAGCATGGCCAGCAGGTCAAGGGAGGTGATTCTCCCCCTCTATTCTGCACTGGTGGGGCCTTACCTGGAGTACTGTGTCCAGCTCTGGAGTCCTCAGCATGAGATTTGTCTGAGCGGGTCCAGAGGAGGGCCACAAAAATTGTCAGAGGTCTGGAACTCCTCTCCTGTGAGGGCAGGTTGAGAAAGTTGGGGTTGGTCAGCCTGGAGAAGAAAAAGCTCTGGGGAGAGGTTATAGTGGCCTTCCAATACATAAAGCGAACTTACAAGAAATAGGGACAAGGGATAATGGTTCTAAACTGAAAGAGATAGATATAGACTAGGTATAAGGAAGAAATATTTTACAATGAGGGCTGTGAAACACCAGAACAGGTTGCCCAGAGAGATGGT
This sequence comes from Apaloderma vittatum, assembly GCF_000703405.1. Lineage (NCBI taxonomy): Eukaryota > Metazoa > Chordata > Aves > Trogoniformes > Trogonidae > Apaloderma > Apaloderma vittatum. The sequence goes on from NW_009716332.1 coordinate 38,420, forward strand.
GGAAGCCCCATCCCTGGAGACATTCAAGTCAGGCTTGATAGGCCTCTGAGCAACCTGATCTAGTTAAAGATGTCCCTGCTCACTGCACAGGGGTTGGACTAGATGACCTTTAAAGGTCCCTTCCATCCCAAAATATTCGATCACCCCTCAGGAATAATGATGAAGTTTCAGAACTCTGTATAGTTTTTTATATTTATCTTATTAAATAATTTCTTTAAGATAGAGGTTTAATGTTTATGGGCATCTTCCTGTTTAAGCAGACTGGCAAAATAAAATGAATGCTCTTCTGAGAGCAGATCAAGAATACTCTAGGAAATCCCAGGTGAACTTCTGGTCATGCATGAGATACCACGTGATTGACAGGCTTGTTCTTTCTTCATGTATGATGCATATAAAAGATCATGTTGGGTGACTTCAAACAGTAGATAAAATTCATTTAGAAGATAGGAGATATATCTGTATGAGTTTCTGTATTTATGGCAAAAACAGATCAGGCATAGCTGTGCTTAGTATGAGCATGGAGTTTATATTCTCATTAAAAATCTATCATATTAAAAATGTACAACTAGGAAAATATATCTCATTAAACTTATAGACTCACCAACATCTGTCAGTTACCATTTAAACCTTAAAATAGTGCTTGCACTGCCACTTTGTATGCATATCAAACAGGATGGAGAGAAAGTGACATTCCTGCCTGACTAGTGTTTAAAAATCTTCTAACACAATCCATCTTGAAATCCAGCATGGCGGACCACACTTCTCTACAGCAGTAAGAGACCTTTTCTCCCCAGATTCATTGTGCTACACACTTGTACTTTAAGACAGACAAAAGTGCTTACAAGGAAGCTGCCCCTTACATCAATTTTCTTGAAGATACCTATTAAAAAAGGAAGAGATCCTACAATGATCAGTTTACATTATTTTCACTTTCATTTGAAAGTCACAGAAATCCAATATTGCTAGTTAGATTGCTTAAGTACAAATCCATGGGACAAGTGTTCAAGTCCATGGGACCTGACAGGATACACCCACGGATCTTGAGGGAACTGGCAGAAGAGGTTGCTAAATCCCTCTCTATTCTATTCCAAAAGTCATGGCAGCCAGGTGAAGTCCCCACTGACCAGAAAAGAGGAAACATAACCCCCATTTTCAAAAAGGGAAAGAAGGATGAACTAGGGAACTGTAGGACAGTCAGTCTCACCTCTGTGCCTGGTAAGATCATGGAGTAGATCCTCCTGGAGGCACTGCTGAGATAGAAGAATAATGAAGAGGTGATTGGGTACAGTCAACATGGTTTCACCAAGGGCAAATCATGCCTGACAAACCTGGTGGCCTTCTATGAAAAGGTCACAACATCAGTAGACAACGGAAGAGCAACTGACATCATTTACTTGGACCTGAGCAAAGCCTTTGACACTGTCCCGCATGACATCCTGGTCTCCAAGCTGATAAAATATGGCTTTGATGGATGGACAATTTGGTGGATAAAGAACTGGCTTGATGACCGCACCCAAAGAGTGACTGTCAATGGGTCCATGCCCAAGTGGAAGCCAGTTACAAGTGGAGTCCCTCAAGGATCAGTGCTGGGACCAGTCTCGTTCAACATCTTCGTCAGCGACATGGACAGTGGCATCGAGTGCACCCTCAGCAAGTTTGCTGATGACACCAAGCTGTGTGAGGTGGCTGACACCATAGAGAGTAGGGATGCCATCCAGAGGGACCTTG
>NW_009716333.1:0-13962 GCF_000703405.1 Apaloderma vittatum
CAGATTACAGATGATACATAAAATTAGGCAAACGCTCCCACCATCAGTTCAGTACCATTGCTACTCTTCCGAAAACCCATTCTGAATTGAAAGCACTAGGGATAACCCCAAAGTTATCGTTCAACACCAGTATTTTCCCTATTAAAGCTTACAGACTCCTGTATTTAAGTAACTTTGTCTCTTGTTCACCCTATAACAAACCACTCAAAATTAAATATTCTTAAGCCATACAGAAAAGAAAAAGGAACCCGAGTCCCATGCTCTCCAAATGTGCTTTGTTTTGGGACCTTGTACTTGGAGTGGGGAGGCAAAAGATTGTGAGTTAAGGTTGAAATGCTGCTCATAACTTCTGCTAGGTGGAGAAACCTGTGCAACCGTAAGTTATGGTGTAAGGCTGTGCTCACTGAGAGGACGCAAAGGAACCTGTAACCAAAATCCCACCAGAAAAAGGGACTGTATTTAAACATCATCCCTGAAAATGGCACAGCTGCAGGGCAGGGCACAAACAAGTGCCAGTGGAGGTTTGGAGTTGGGGTTCCTGTGGGAACAGAAGGGAAAGTGTCCTCAGCATGAGTAAGGATGGGAAAAGACTGAGACGAGTTTCAGAAGACCAGGAATGTGGGAGAAGTGTCAGATATGTTTAGCTAGTCTTATTCTTACCTGGGCCTCTTCTTATGGCATTTATCATGGGCAGGATACTGGGCAAAGTGTCCCTTCGGTCTGTTTTACTTCCTCATTTAGCATACACAGTGGACATTTGGGCTTAGGATCTATCTTCTGGGTATATTAAGTAAGAAATGTAGCTGAGAAAAAGCATTTCTGAGAGCTGAGACTGCTCACAAGCATCCCTGAAATATTCCACAAGCAGATAGTTTGGGGACAGAAGTGATTTTATTCAGCTTTCCCAGCTCTCCTTTACTTCTGCCTGGGATCTTCTGGGTACTGCTGCACATGGAAGCACCATACTGTGAATCTAATGCACCAGGGATGTGCTGGATCAGCTGGACACGTGTAAAATTCATAGTCTGTTTGCTGGAACAAGCTGTCCACTTTCTGGATGTGCTGGACATAGTTTTGTTGCATGGATGAGTTATGAAACTGGGATTAATTGGTTCATATGCAGTCAAGCCACTGCATCTCCAATGCATCAACCTGCCAGGCTACATCTCTACTAATTAACCAAAAAGGACCAGGCAACACGCTGCCTAATTGGTAATTAGGCAGCGTGTAATTACCCTAAGGTAATTACCCTCAGGTAATTTTGACCCCGACAATCAGTACTTTCATGGATAAAACCCATTCTGTGAATCGACCGTTCCCAAAAGGCAGTTTGAATGTGGATATCTATTTTAATGAGGGAAAAAGTTTAGCCACATAGATAGGAGCGATGTCACGTTGCTTGGCCACAGCGCCAGAGGGCAATGCCCGGCGTGCTGTGCTTACTAGCATGGAAGAGGTCATTCTGCACATGTTGTTGAGTTTATCTGTGTATGGGGGCCACCTATATGGACTGCTAGACACCGGGACCTGTTCTGTGACGTGGGTGAAATTTGTAGGGAGGGCAATAGGCCAAATCCGTAGAAATCCAGACACAGAGAAATCTTCATCTTTCTGCCCCTAGAAGTGGCAGTGTCTCAGCTGAGCTGGTGCAGATCTCCTTAATTGTGACCTGTAAGACTTTAAAGAGATGGGAAGTGTCCACTTACTGTTTTGTATCACGTGTCTGGTGTTCATCCCTGAAATCACAGCATCATAGAATTGTCAGAGTTGGACAGGACCTTATAGATCTCTGAGTTCTTGTACTGTGGGCTCCAGAACTGGATGCAGGACTCCAGGTGGGGTCTCACAAGAGTGGAGTAGAGGGGAAGAATCACCTTCCTCGACCTGCTGGCCACACACCTCTTGATACAGCCCAGGACACGATTGGCTTTCTGGGCTGCAAGTGCCACTGACAGCTCATGTTGAGCTTCTCGTCCACCAGTACCCCCAAGTCCTTTCTTCATGGCTGCTCTCAAGCCAATCACTGCCCAGCCTATACCGGTGCTTGGGACTGCCCCAACCCAACTGGAGGACCTTGTACTTGGTCTTGTTGAACTTCATGAGGTTGGCCTGGGCCCACGTCTCCAGCCTGTAATCTAAGTTCCTAAGGGAGTCCTAGGCTTGGAGACACAGTTCTTACATCTAAAGAAGGGATCAGAGCACTTGCTCATAGACCTCCTTCTCTGAAGGTTGCATTAGGACTGTCATGGTTTTGGACACTGATGTGGAGTCGTTCCCACTTACTGGAATTTAGCAAAATGTAAAACCCTGCCAGAAACAACTGTCTCCTACTCTCTTTTTTTAATGCTACAGGCTTTTCAAAACATCCAAGACCTTTTATGCGATGTGGATATCGTGGGACTTTCTGCTTTCCTGGGGCATGCCCTAGTGGCAATATTTACCTGGGGCAATGTCGTTTGGGGCATTCTTGCTGTAAATGGTAAGTTAGGGATTTAACTGGGGGAAAGATGACTTTCCGAATTTTCTATAAGTCTTGTGTGTCCAGATTTTCCCATCATCTACATAAGCCAGAAAACCCTGAAATATTCTCTCCTTTCTGTAGGTTGTAGTGCGGCTGACTGAAGAGGATCTCCAGGGATCTGGGGATGATAGTTTCTTACATTGTTGGATTCAGGGAACCGTTGTACTGGTCGTCAAGGATTTGTCATTCTTCTTTCAATAAAAGAAAAACACAGGGAGATTGCATGGCTGCTGTGTGTGGTATAGTCATTCATTTCTTTAGAAGTGTTATTTCCCTGTATAAATTTGAACAAGAACTCCGGAATTATGTTTAACCCACCAGGAATGTGCAGTTTAGCAAAATATTTTCCCCTCTTGGGCTGCTGTATGAATGAGCACTGGCACGTTCTCCACCCATGTCTGCTAGGAAACCACTGCCATGACCAAAGGTGGGATCAGTCACTGTTTCTGTAAGGAGCACAAAATTCTTCCCCAGTCTATAACATCTCTGCTCTGAAAAATGTGGGTTCCTACCTCCTGGTCCAGACCTTTCAGACCTGGGAACAGCAGCCTGTTTCATTATAAGAACTTAGAAGAGCACACTGAGCAGAACAAAAGGAGGCAAGTGACTCTATTTTAAAATCTGAAGTCTGACTTTGGTTATTTTGTTTTATATGAATTTGGAATAAATGAGCAAAATTCATGTCAGCTGCAGCAGCAAATCAGGAGATCAGAGCTGTACCTATGATATTGCTTCAGACATTTAGACAACACATAGCAAAGACCAATACCCCTGGTACTTCTTGCAAAAGGTTTCTCCTGCCCTACTCTGAAACCTCACAGAAAACTTATAAGGGGTAGGTTCCTCAGGGAGCTCCTGTCTCTGCAGCTGCTCTTGTGTGGTCAGGAGAACCCTTGTGCAGAAAAATCAGCCTTTGGGCTAGAACTCAGTGGCTGTGGCCAGTAAATAGCTTTCTGCCCTGAGACTAGCTCTCAGGGCAGAGCTCATGCATGTGCAGCCAAACTCAGCTTCCAAGGCAGGGCATCCTCAGCTTGTTCCCAATCATCCTGTGCTTGTGTTGTTTACTGAGTCCTACCCAGCTATTCCGTAGGACAGACCAGGACAGCGAGCACGGTGCCAGAATAACCTGGGGCTTAGCACAGGCCAAAGACCTTTCTGAAACATCACTCTTGGATGTAGTCACCCTTTCCAACAAGCAGAGCGAATATAATAACAAGCAAAGAGTTCAATTAGGACACATCTTTGGGAATAAGAGGAATACCTGTATCTCTGAAATACGGAGGGAATTGATCCCTGCTCTCCCATGGCTTGTGTGAAGGGCAGCACTCATGGATGCTCAGTCAAAGTAGGAGAAGTAAAGGTTGGTTTTTTAAGGAAAACCACCAATCCAAGTCCCTACGTGCAAAGGATTGACTAGAAGGTCCGAGCTTTACCTTTGTTGCAGAGCATCTGGCTTCCCTTCAAAGCAGATGTTTATGCAAACGACTCCATCACCATTAAAACCACTGCCTTGTGAAGGGCAGGAAACTGGGCCAACGGCCACCTCCCAGGGATTCCCCTGCATGGAGACCTGAGGAAGTTGCCAAGTGGCACCAAACCAGCAATTTACAGTTTATGTCCTAAGAAGTTTTGCACAATCTGCTGTAGGTGTTTCTTTCACAAACTGGAATGGCCCAAGATGTTTTACTCAACAGAGTAAAAGGGTTCAGAGAGGGTTCAGCCCTTGTTATTTCAGATTCAGCTGCGGAAGTGACCCCGTGTCTGTAGCCAGCATCATGAAGAATATCGCCATGCTTTTAGCTCACTGCCACAAATGGCTGCTCTTCCATTTATTCCTGGGCAATGGCTTCAAGAGCCAGCTCATAGTGAAAGACAGACTGAAACCTCACCCACTAGGATCCATGCTGCACCCCTCCTCCCTGCTTCTTACCCCAGTTCCATCCCTCCAGCGCTATGCTCACGCTTGAACTCATCTCCCAGCTCTTCCCAGGAGGTAGTGATGCTGCTGAGGATGGAATAGAAAATACCAGACTGTCTATGCCATGCCCCAGTGCAAGTGTATGCAGCAGCTAAAGTTATTTCAGATACACACTGGTGGATACATGTCCTTGGTGGGATGACTGGTCATGCAGAATCACAGTTTATGTGCTGTCACTCGTTTGGCTCAGCCCCTCTCTCTCTGTGCAGGTCCAAGAGAACACTGTTTCACGGCACAAAGTTGTGAAAAACAGGAGATCTGTTCACCTCAGTGCTCCAGCAACCCTCTTTGTGCATGAAGTTTCGCTGAAGAAGGCAGTCACTCCCAGTGTGCCACTGGAGGCACAACAGAACCAGCAGCACTGCCTGAATCTCTCTTTTTTATAGTATTTTTGTTTGATGTGGACTGATATTCAAAAGAGAGAAGATGAATGTGGATCAGGAGGTGTTGATGTGAGCTCGGCCTGACCATAGCATGAGCACACACAAGTGGAGGGCTTGGGTGTGGATAGGACAGGACCAGTCTCCATAAATAGCTTGGATGCAGCTAGCCGGAGGTAAGACTGAGATGTTTGGCCTCAGGAACAGGCTGGTTTAGTGTTTGTTTGCATGAATCTGAAATATCATGGGACACGACCAACTTTCAGTGTCTTTCATTTAAATCACAGTACACAGAAATGATGTTTCCCCACAAGTGGGCTGGGGAATTACCAGTTTTTTGGAAAGTCTCTACAGAGAACCCGCTGTCTTCTGGGCTGGATTCATTTGCACTTAACATTAGCTCCTTTTATAGACCATGGCAGAGACATAGGAGTTTTTTAAGTGGGGTTCACCTGTTTTGAACATCACCATGAGGACAACATGACTTGTGCTCCGACTGCTATGGAGAGAGCAGGAGGTGAAGAGCTAATCCCAGCTGCTTCATCACCGCAAAAATCTGCATGTGGCCAGCTGAGTCCTGCCCCTGGCATGTGCTGACAGGTGCTCCTGTTTCAGCTGTGTCACCTCACACACAGCAGCAGGCATTGGCAAGCTGCTTCACTGAGAACAATGGTACCTCGGAAGAGCAATGGCTGGTGGCCGGCTTCTGGACCACCCACAGCTCCCAACCTTGTGTCACAGGTGAGTCCCTCCAAGAGGACATCTGGGTCCCAGCAAAGTCTCAGATCAGCCTGCAGTCCATGGCTCCTCTGCTTTTTCCAAACGTGCAGCGTCTGTCTTCCACCATTTCTCCAGTGGTTGGATCACACAGACACTTGGCGTCTTGACGAGGTGGGAGAAGGAAAGGCCCAGCTGCCAACCTCCGCTGCCAAATTCCCCAGCCCCTGTCAACTGAGGGGATCATGAGTACTCTTCCAAACATCAGAAGAGGTAACCCAAAACCCAGAGACGCTGCACAGCCCTCTCTGGATAAATAAAATCTGTCACTTGTCCTTGTGTAATGCTGATACTACAGTTACAACCAGAAAAAGAGAAAAGGTCTTAACTGAACTTGTAAAGTTTTAAATTATTTTTTATGCTGTCATGGCATCAGGGCTGCAGGAGCTGATGGTCTGGGCGCAGCTGCATCTGTTGGTCAGGCTCCTTACAGAGTTTGTTAAGGCAGCAATTTCCCACATCTCTGCTGCTGCTCTTCAGCACACGCATTAGCTCAGTTCTGGGGTGGTGGAGGAGATAAGAAACTGTCCTGTGTGCCCTGACCATCATGGCAGAGTGATCCTGCTGGAGACAGACCTGCAAATATTTTGTACAATTTCCCTCACTGCGAGGAGAAACTGAGGCAGGAAAAAGCAATGAAATGTGACGAGGCATTGGGATAAAAGGTATATTCATGTAACCGCTCAGCAAATACACGTTATGCGTTTGTTTTTAATACATATACACACATACATACGCTTGATAAATCTGCAACAACGCTGGAAAAGTATATGAAGATGGCACCTTCAATACATTGAGAGCCAAAAAAGGGTTACATACAGCAAACTCTTAACCCAACGAAGTCACAATTAAAGCTTGTCCTTCGTGGGATGGCCAGCTGGACGGAGATGTCATCCCATGTGGCGTCTGCCCAGTTATTTTCAAGCGAAGCACAGAGAGCACGCTTCGCCTGTGGGGAGGAATACAGAGCTCCTTTGTGTTGCAAAAGCTGATCGCTTGCCAACGTCTAACGAACAGGGATGCAGTGTGTCCCAAGACGTGCCCAGCAAACCACAGCGCCGAAAGTCCCTTACGCAAGGCGCGGTGACACAAGACACTGGGCTGGAGGCCTGGGAATCCTTCTTAGAGGTGCCAGAAGAGGAAAGCGAGGATTCTTTTTCTCTGGCGGAGGGCGGGGGGAACAGGAAAAGGAGCTTTTGGGCTGGACATTTTGAGGTGTGAGACGTCCCAAGGGACACTTTGCTACGTGGAGAGACGAGCTTTCTGGGACCAAACTGCTGCCAGGAGCCGAGAGGGCTGTCCAGTGCGTCCTCCCACCAGTGCCTGGTCACCTCTCCTGGATGGGCTGTCCCTCATTCTCAGTTCTATCCCCATGCAGGTGCTACACAACACGTGGGCAGGGACCTTCTTGTTTATCTCTGCCTCCTTTCTCTTCTCGCCAGAGCTGTGACCCTGCCAGTGACTCCCAGTCATGCGGATCCTGCCTCTTCTCTGTGCTCTCCTCCTCCTCATGCTCCAGGGACTTGTAGGTAAGAAACAGGGAGGGGGGGAACTTGTCCTTTGTTGATATTTTGTACAGAGGATTTGCCAGATGAGATGATGAGTCACATGCGACTTCTGGTTGCTGTGACATCCACTTGGGGTCCCTTACACCCCATATCTTTAAGAAAAGGCTCCCACAAAAACAAGAGCCCTGACCTTGCAACAAAGCTCTTACATTTCATGGTTGGGGATTTGCTACCTTCTCTGTAACTCCTGGCCCTTGTGTTTCTGAATCAGCTGCACTGGGCAAAGCAGTTCTGCTGGAGAGGAAGGGGAGGGAGAGAGGAAGGGAGATCCTGCTTCCAACCCTGGAGTCCTCCATTGTGCCAGAAGGGAGCCCGCAGACATGTTGGAGATCCTCTCTAGGGATGTGCTGAGGGATGGTAGGGAGCATCCCATCCAAGTACCTAAAAATATCACCTTGATTTCTACTGCAGACACATGCTTGGGCATTTTTGTTCAATGAGACTCAGGGATGGGCTGACACTGGCCATGCAAGGACCAAAGGTTGTGCTCAGCATCTTGACAGGGCCATGCCAAAGGTGCCCTCTTTCTTCTCTCTACAGGGCCGTCCCTTGCTCGAGGAACACCCCAAGACTGTGAGCGCCGTGGGGGCTTCTGCTCTCACAAGTCATGCCCTCCGGGGATCAGTCGAGTTGGCATTTGCTCTGAGCAAGACTTCTGCTGTCGGAGGTCGGTTCAGGGCTGGAGTTGCTGCCTGTTGGGATTCGAGGGGAGGCTGTTGGAGAAGGAGGGGAAAATAGGCAGCCCAAGGGCATGGGGAACTCCCTGAGCTCTCACTGCTGCCCTGGTTTGGGCAGACACTACCAGATCTTTCCTCCTGCAGCCGATGGTATCCCTGATGGACTCCTGGGTTCCTGACACCAATCTCTGAGCAGCCCTCTGAGACCAGCCCATGCCCTTGCAGCGTGGAGGCACCAAGCTCTGTCAGGAACGATGGCAACCCTGGACAGCCAGACTGTGGTCCCGCGGGAATCCCTTACCCCAGCGTGCCCAATACAAGGTGGTGGTTCGCATTCACATTGCCGAGGCGTGTGTCTTTGTCCATGGGGAGCTGCGTGCGAGCGTGCGTCTCTTATCCGTGTGTGGGAAAAGGCAGAGCAGGTGGAGTGAATTCCCAATGAGCACAGACCCAAAAACACACGCACAGCCCGCCCTCACCTACCGTCTCTCCAAGTTGAATCCAAACCTCAACAGCATCCTCCTCAGCACAGGGAGGGACTTACAGGGACTCCAACACCAGCCTTCTTTCTCAGCAAGGGCATCCCTGCATCTCACACCTAGGATCACAGAGAGGAGATTGTTACAACATCTCTAACTTCAGTGGGTGCCTGCTGGTTGTCCACCAGGTCCCAAGCAGCAGTCTCCCGTGGGGCTGTTTCACAAGACATTTTGTTCTGGTGGCCTTGGGTCTATCCCCAGCTGTGAGGCTTGGGTGTGTGGCACCAGGAAGGTGTTGTGGAGTCCAGGGATAGCTGAGGGGTCGAGGGAAGTCATCTTGTCCCTGAGGATATAGGGGCTGGTGGTAGTGCCAGGGATCACTCAGGAGCTTGGGGTTGAGTTGGGGGTCAATGCTGTAGTGGAGGATTCAAGACCTAGGGCAAGGGTTGGGTTACTGTGGGTATGAGATCATAGGTCAGCATTGTGGTTGAGTCATGGGGCAAATCAATGATGCTCAGCTCAGGGGGACCACGGCGTTGACCATTGCACTGCTGTGGAGTGGTCACCATGGGGGCTGGCAGGGCAGACGTCATTCCATTGTCCCTAGCCAGAAAGCAGGGCAGGCCAGGTGAGGATGGAAGCATGGGTCATTAGACACCTCCATGGGCATTGGTCAAGGCCAGGGTGGGACATTAACTGTGGGTCGAGGACTAGGTCTTGATCACTAGGGCTGAGCTGCAGCTCTGGTGAGGGTCCAGCACAAGATCGCCAGCTCAAAGCAGCACCAGGGGGGCAAGGATTTGTCCCAGCCATGGCATCTGCAATGTGGGCTAGAAGCTCTCTCCACACCGTAGTCGGCAGCCATTGCCTGGCCCTGGACTGGTACAAAACCTCCAGGTGTGAGGATGTTTCCAGGATCCTTACACCCACAAAGATGCCACCACAGACACCCAGTCCTCCTCCTATGAATTGCCTCTCAGGGGAGATCCCCATCTTCCCAGCTACCTCCACGCCCTAAGCAGTGCAAGGCAGGACAGGGGTGGGGGCGCAGCCCATCTGGCCTTTACTCATCGTGCATGACAAATGAAGAGGGCTCCTTGCAGTCTCTCCTTCATAGAATCACAGAATCATAGAACAATTCAGGTTGGAAAAGACCCTTGGGATCATCGAGTCCAACCATTGACCCTACACTACAAGGTCACCCCTAAACCGTATCACCCAACACCACATCTAAGCGACACTTGAACACATCCAGGGATGGCGACTCAACCCCCTCCCTAGGCAGTCTGTTCCAGGGTCTGACCACCCCTTCCGTGAAGAATTTCTTCCTAATGTCCAGCCTAAACCTGCCCTGTTGCAACTTGCAACCATTCATTCTGTGTGGTGTCCAACTCACGGAAGGCAATCCTCTTCCTCCTTGTAAGTCCATACAAATCAGAGTCACAGGCCATTTCAGGCTCACAGACTGCTCTTGCTTCGTGTTTCTTCCTTCGGGCATGGAGTTCTCCATGTACTGCTTCATCCTGGATGATTCGCTCAGCAGGCAATCATCTCCTGACATCTCACTCACTACGGGGCTCTGGGAAAGGGTTCTGCTCCAGTGTCCTCCTCCCTCAAAATTTTTTTCCTCACTAACCGTGTTCTTTTGTTTTCCTCTCACCTCCTCCTCCAACAGTAAAACTCCCTAACAGAAAAGACAGGAGAGACCTAGAGGAGATGAAACCAAAAGAGAAAGAGAAACAGTGGGGTCTCCTCTTAAATACCTTGATTGCAGAGGTGCTAATTGACCCGGCTTGGACCACAGGCAAGTCCGACTTCTATCTGGGGCTGGGAGAGACTCTAGAAGTTTCAAAAGAGTCACCCCCTACAGTGCTCCCCCCACTTCCAAAAACCCTACAAAACTCAAACCCGTGACACCAAACTTAAGATCCTTCATCTCTCCTTTGGTAACTGAACCAGTGCTCTTGATACTTTCTCTCACACCCAGTACTCTGGCCTGAAGTTTGCTAGAGGACTGCACGGCCTTGCAGACACACCGTAGACACATTGGTCACAGAAAAAATATTTAGAAAGAAAGTTTGCTGTGAGAGATGATGGTGATCAGATGTAGGACACAGCCAGAAAAGCGTATTGACCAATGGCCTGCTTATAGGATAAAGGCCCCTTTCATTCCTTGCTTCTCTCTTGATTTTTCATGACCTATTCCTCAATAACCCATCTTGATCTCTCTGAAGCATCACATAATTCCTCTAAATCCTCAAACTCTCTTGATCACGTTCACACCTCTAAGGCTTAACAAGTCCTATTCACCTTCCTTCAAAAGCGTTCTTTAGTTTATGTAGCTTTACGCAGAGAATTTCTTCAAGCGAATCACATTTGTGGATTTTGTAGCAGGAATCACAATTTTAGGAGCAGTAAATTCAGATAGTCAGGTGAGCGGTGTCCTCAACTAATCACTGTTCCTCTGTTCTCTGTTTTGAATGTTTCCTGCACGTCACACACTACTTGCATACTAAGTAAGCTGAGAGGAAGGGAAGAGACAAATGTTTCATCCTTTTATAGGACTGGTTGATACGAGTTGGTGTCTGCACCAACTCGTCTGATTTGTCCACCTTAGGCATTTCATGCTGGAGGGTCCACTGTGGCCCAGGAGGATAACGGTGATGATTGCAACAGCCCCCAAGAGGCACCTCAGCCCCTTGAGTTGCCACAACATCCCACACACTTTCTGATTGGCCAAGGGCAGATGTCTCAGTAGGAATAAGCGTATGTCACACCCAGCAGCAGTGATATAAGACCAGACTGTTTTGGATGAGACAGAACTCCTTGGACCCAAGGGCATCTGAGCACGACCAATTCCTGTTGGGTTTCTACCTGCTTGAACACCAAGATCTTCCTCAGGTAGGTAAATTCTGGATCTCTTTCGGGAAAAATACACATTCAACTTTTCTGTTAAAGTTCTGCCACCCTCATATAGATGACAAACTGTTGGAAATATCCATGGGTATAACTAGGCCATCAGAGATGCTTATGAAGGAAAATAAACCTACCTATGAGTCTAAACACCCAGAATATGTGGGAGGAGTAACTAAATTATTCTAGCTACAAGAAAGAGTGGAAAGATGCCTTGATGCTGGAGGAGAAAATCCAAGATTTTCTGTTCTAGTGGAGTGGGGAGATTGTCTGTCCTTTCAGGATTTTGGTTAAGTCAGAAGGTTGATTGGTGTTTCCATTTCTGTCCACCAAGAAAGCAACAATATCAGCATGTTCTGCTTTGGCAAAAACCTACAGAGGACTTTTCTTTGAGAAAGAAAATTTGAAATTATCAGCTTATCTAATCAATTTCCCAGAATTTGAGACATCCTGAAATGCTCCCAGCTGGTGCAGACCTCAGAATGGTTCTTAAGAGAAAGGTGGAGAAAGCTTCACCTGCTTTAGCTGGAGGCAGCCCCTCTGCAGTTTGGCACAGCACAGTGCCCAGGCTTCTGCACCACTTGTGCTCCTCCATGTCCCTGTTGTGTTGACGTTCCCTTCTGCAGCCCCGTGAACACCTGGGACCAGCCTCAGCCATGAAGATCCTGTACCTGCTCTTGGCTTTCTCCCTGCTGTTGGTGCAGGGTGCAGCAGGTGAGAGGGGAAGAGGGGAGATGGGTTGGGGTCTGAACTCCCATCGGTGGGGTTTTCCATGTCCCATGAAGTGACCATGTTAGCGGGAGAGATGTGAAGTTTAGGAGTGATTGATACAAAGATGTTTTCCTTGTGCCCTTCCAAGTCGAGGTGGACTGGGGGTGGAGAGAACATAAAAACCTCATTATGCCAAGGCATGATGCCTGCAAGGACTGGGCTAGGGCTTCTCATCCGAGGTCCCTCAAAGGTGGGATGCAGCCAGGACAGGGATGAGCAATGCGAGGAGTGCCCCGCTTGTGTGCTCTGCTGGTCCAGGCAGTGGAGGACATGAGGCTGGGGGGCCAGCCCAGCTCTTCCTCAACCTCAAGCTGCTCCTTCCCACTGTCAGTTCTTGGCTTCACCTGCTTTTGAGTGAAATAGAGTGTCTAGGGAGACACTGTGCTACTGAAGATGTGTCTATGAAGAGACTGAAGCTGAATCCATACTTTGATCTGAAAGTCTTGGGAAGTTTCCGTCCTTCTGCAAGGACACAAAGGTCTCCCAGAATATGATTTGAACTGGTTTGTGCTTATCATTCCCCACAAAAACAGGAAACAGGCAAATATGCCAAAGAAAAGGAGGTTATTGCACTTGGGGCAGCTGCAAGTACCCTACAACACCTGTTGGAAGATGTTCCAGATTACAAGTATGCTGCAAAAGGTAAAGTCTACATTATTGGCTTATGAAAGTATTTTCTTCTTTGTCCACAGAAATACCTTTGAAATATTTCTGTCTAGCCAATGCCTGGTAAATACCCTCCTGCATTTATGCTTTGTGGGAGAGACCCAAGAAGGAAAGAAAAGCCCTGGTGGGTTTGAGTCTGCCTGCTGTGTGGCTGAAGGAGCCTAAGATCAGTCAGCACCTCCCCACTCTCCTTCAGTCCCACGAGTCTCATTCAGACATTGCAGAGGGTTCTCCCAAGCCAGCAAAGAGTGAAGCATTCAGTGTCCTTAGGCAGCACGGAAATCATCATCCTGTTCATTCTGCATCTGTATGGACATGGAGTCAGGGCTGTGAACAGTAAGATAATACGGCTCCAAACATCTGCAGTAACATCTGAACGTCACCTCCATGGAGCCTGATTGTCTTGCACCGTAGACTTGCTTGTCATGGCAGGGCAGGTGGGAGAGGTTGGGAGGAAGGAAAATGTGACGTGTTTGTTTGCTCTCCATACAGCATCTGGGGTTGAGTCCCTGAACTCCGTGAGAAGGATGTCTGCGTCGCTTCTGACCCCTCGCTTCTTCCTCCTGATGTCCCCTCCCCTCCTTGCCTCTGCCATCCCCAGGTGATGTGACAGCAGCAGTGGCAGCGCTGCTGTTGGTGGATGCCCGGGCACTCGTGGTCTGGACACATCGCATCACGGGCCTGGTGTGTGTGGGGCAGAGGCTGCTTTTCCCAGCTTGAATAAAGACGAGCAGTTTGGCATTGCAGTGAGTTGCATGTGTGGCTGTTTCTTTGTACCATGCCTGCTCACTCTGGGCTCCGAGTTGGTGGTGGATTGGTCTCAGGAGAAGCAGCTGTGGGGGGCTGGGTTGCCTGGGGACGCTCTTGCCTCGCAGTACAGTGAGGGCACTTAGCTGTGCAGTCCCTTCTGGGTCAAGCAGTTTGCTGTGGGGGTGATGGTGCTGCTCTGCTCTGTCCTGGGAAGGGGGAGCTCTGTCCTGGTTTTCATAGGTCCAGACTTTTTTCTTTTTCGAGGACCCTACTTCCATATCAGACTCTTTTTTCAAAGGGCAGTGGTCCTTTCTCGTTCTTGTTTAGCCCAAGTGATAATGAGGCCAAGGAAGACTCTGTCCTGATGCCTGGTGGAAAAGGCATCGCCTTGTACGCTATCGTATGCAGGAGATGTCTGTTGCCAAATGGTCCAGGACATTGCTACGAAGGAGAGACTCCCCCTGCACATTTATCTTTTTCTC
>NW_009716334.1:0-44917 GCF_000703405.1 Apaloderma vittatum
GAGGGTGACAGAGCACTGGCACAGGCTACCCGAGGAGGTTGTAGAGTTTCCTTCTCTGGAGACATTCAAAACCTGTCTGGATGCGTTCCTGTGTGACCTACTGTAGGTGATCCTGCTCTGGTAAGGGGGTTGGACTAGATGATCTTTCAAGGTCTCTTCCAAACCCTTCCAACACCTGACATTCTGTGATTCTGTGATTCTGTGACCTTATCACTCTCTACAACTGCCTAAAGGGAGGTTGCAGTCAAGCGGGGGTCGGGCTCTTCTCCTGGGGCAACCAGTAACAGGATGAGGGTGCATGGCCTGAAACTGTGTCAGGGGAGGTTTAAGCTGGGTCTCAGGAAGCACTTCCTCATGGAGAGGGTGCTCAGGCACTGGGATGCACTGCCCAGGGAAGTGGTGGAGTCACCATCCCTGGAGGTGTTTAAGGAGAGGCTGGGTGTGGCACTTAGTGCCATGGTTTAGCCAATCTGGTGGTTTTGGTTCATAGGCTGGACTTGATGATCTCAGAGGTCTTTTCCAACTTCAATAATTCTGTGATTCTGTGTAATTCAGCTTAAAGTTAGCATATGTGACTAGAATGATTATGCTGATAACCCATTCTTAATCCCTTTAACTCACTACAGTTATGTGTGTTAGTTAACCATTAGTGTTAAGACAGAGACGAAGTCTTTTCCTTTCTCTCTAATTTATCTTCAGGACTCATTTGCCTATAAAAGGCATTTATTTTACTAACTGTAAGATAAAATATATTCAGTGACTGCAGCAGTAAGGATTTAAAAAATGTGTATGTGCATGTGCATGTGCATGTGCATGTGCATGTGCATGTGTAAGTATGTATATGTATATGTATATGTATATGTATATGTATATGTATATGTATATGTATATGTATATGTATATGTATATGTATATGTGCATGTGTATGTGTAAGTATATGTATATGTATATGTATATGTATATGTATATGTATATGTACATGTTTATGCATATGTCTTTCCTTGCTTTCAGATAAAAGAAACCCTGAACTGGCTTTCAACAAACTTAGATTAAATGAATCCTTCAGGATGATTATGTCTATTAACACTTTCACCTCCAATATACGTTCCAATACAAAGTCAGTAGGTGGGAGAGACTTCAAGGGAGGTCTAGAAGAAGGGCTCCAGGTACTGCTCAAATCCCTGGAGCTCCTTTATCCCATCTTGAGGGCAGAAGACCTTTCTAGGCAGCACGTATGGTGCTTTCATTGCACAGCAGAAGGACCAAGCTGGAGGGAAAGTGACCGTGCAAGCAGTTCAGAGCATGAGGTTGTTTTTGAGAGGAGCTGCCCAAACAGCCACCAGCAGGAGATGCCTGCAAGAGTTTTGGCCAAAAGGCATGCAAAACCCCCAAGCAGGCATGTGGGTGAAGGCAAGAAGGAGCCATGCCAGAGCTGCCTTTGCCTGTGAAAATGAGGAGAAATTCCTGAGTTTTCCCTCCCAGACTCAGCCTCTCAGAAGGCATGAGCTTAATGTTTAGCCTGCACATTTCAGGTCTCCAACTCTGTTGTGGTGTACCAGACTTATGCCACTGTATTTCTGAAGGTGTTTTCAATTCAATTAATTCATTCTTAGTTTAGCAGATGCCTCTGATTTGCCCAGGCATGCTTTTCATTCTTTAGCTACTGTATGAGTGCGAGTGCCTTCTGACCTTTGGATGGAACAATGTTCATATTGCACAACATATGCTCCAGCTAGCAGATAGGGCTTTGTGAAGATCTGACCTTTGCTCATGTTCTTTAAGGCACACAAACCGGATTTATACTGTATAGTGTCGTGGCTGCTATCAAGTCTTCTGTGTGCCCTTCACCAGTGTGACTCTATCAGATAATTTTTATGTATTGGGTTTTACAATGCACTTTCAGTGCTATTAAAGAAATGTTTCTTTAATTACAAGCTCCATAGAAAAAAAAGTGGCTTGCATATAGCTCATAGATTGCTGGCAAAATTTGAGATTAGATCAAAGCTTGTATGAGATAACAACAATCTGAACGAGGACAAGTATTGGTTATAGATCACAAACCCTAGCTGCGGTTTGAACAAGATTTTAGAAATATAGTGGCAATTATAGCAATACACAGAGATCAGTGGAGATCATTAGTGGAGACATTTAAATACCAAAAAAAGTACAATAATATCTGATCTGAGAGTAGGAAAAAGCTGGAATAAAGAATCTACTTAGGGCCATTGAACTTCAGCCTTTGATATAACACCAAAAAAAAAAATCAAAAAGCCTTCCTTAAAGTAGGTCAGAGAAATTTGTCATGCTCTCTCACTATCAGGTAAACGAGTGTGCAAAACCTATAGAAAGCATGCAAAAGGAAATACAGGATCTTTCCCTCTGTAAATCCTCTATGGGATGAAACCCTGTGGACAGCTTTATCTCTCTTCTAGGTTAATGACTACTGAATACCTAAAACCCTTGGCACCCCTTCTGAGAGGCAAATTTACTGCAGAGTTTTGGGAGCTGAACAACCTTTTGTGCCAGCCCTCCACTCTCTGTGTAGTGACCCCCACGCTTTGCAGCTGAACCCAGTTCTAAGTATCACCATCAGGTAGAAATCAGTCACACGGACACATTTCCTTATCTCTATCAGGTAACTGAAATGACGACAGAAAAGCTCATTTCCAAGGTGCCAAGGTTCCAAGGACTTTTTCTTGTAAGTCCTTGATTGGAAGTTATCCTGTAGATTCAGCATGCTTTCTAGTGTCACCCAAGGAATTGCGTTCTTGCATTGAGTAAATAATGTCAATTAGCTGCTTTCATTTTCTTAGATCCTAACATCATGCTTGTTCATAAGACTGACTTAGAGAGAAGTACATCCTTTTTCGCTTGCACAATTACTTAAATGTATATAGTAAATTATTAGAAATTGATCAAAGCAAGGAATTAGCAGATTTTGCAGTTAAGAACTCTTGAGTTAAAATCATGAGAATTGTTGGTAATTTTTTTGACCACTTGCAAAACAATACTATCTCAGCGATATTTATGTTTGTCATTATCACTTACCTGGGGATATCAAAACATACTCTAGAATACTATTAATCTGCTTTGGGCAACTTAGTTACATTTTAAACTTTTTGACTGCTTCAGGGAAGTATATCTTAAACTGGCTCTAGGTTAAAAGTACTCAAACCTAAGATTAATCTCTGATCAAGGTAAGTCTGGCAATGTGCTTCTGGTGAAAGATATCCATCAACACCATCTTATGCAGTTTCTCAGAGCTCTGTTTAGCAGTAGTCACTGCTGACATCAGAAAGATAGTCTCAGAAGGCAAATGTAAGTGCCTGGCTATGCATACCTTCTTGGTTAATAAATAGATATGCAGCCCTGCTGCATTCAGCTGTACACAGCAAGTAATGTGAGTCTGCAGGGCCTCACAGCATTGTGTATGATACAGACAGAGCAAAGCAATCCAAGTTCAATTTGTAGTGTCAGGGTAATGGAGAGGAAGGACAGGAAAACTGTTCTCAAATGTGAGCTGCTTGCTGCTTGCCTCAGCGGAGCTGATTTACCTTGAGCCAAAATGCCAAGCACAGATGTAAGTATAATTTACAGCAGTGAGAGGTAGCTGTTTTTATATTCTGCTTATCCTCCTGGCACATGCTACAATGTGATACTTGTAGTGCCAGCACAGGTGCCTGGTTGGAGTGGCGAAGTCCTTGCTGTCACCGTATGACCCAACCATGAAGCCGCACATCAGTCCATAGGGTTGGAAATGAGGGGTGCAGCAGCAGGCAAATTTGCAAGTACCTTGTGCTCCTGAGTCATTAGAAAAATGCATTGCCAGTTGTCTCTTTCCTTAACGAGTTGTTTAAGAGCCAGAGCAATCAGTGCAGCTTTCTAAATATTTCGGGTTGTTTCTCAAGAAAATGCAGAAGTGGTTTCAGTTTTGGGAGCAGTGTTATGAGACAGAGACATCATTATAAGTTCAGTCTTCCTCTTATACCTGGAAAAAAGGACTGAGGGAAAATCACACAAGGGAGCATATATTTACTTTTTGTTCACAGAGGGAGAGAAAAAGTCATCTGATGCTAGTCTGGACAGGCAGGCATGGGCATGGCTCCATCAGCAGTGGCCACCAGGACTACTTCTCAGGGAGAAACTCTCTGCCCACTAGTCTGGGTAGCCAATGCCAAGGCAGGCAACAGGGACAGCAACCTAGGGGTAGGAGGTGTCCCTGCCCATGGTGGGAAGTGAAGGCTATATGATCATTAAGATGTATTTGAACTCAAACTATTCTATGGTTCTGATTCTGTGACAGAGGACTGCACTGTCAGTCTAGGGTGACATGATGCTGGGATTTGGAAGTGGAAGCACCTGGCTTGTACGTTTGCAATGCATTAAAAAGGCACTGGAAGAGAGATGGTGCCTCCAAAAACTAATTTTTGCACCTTGTGAGGAATCTTGTAACTTCTCCATGGGTTGCAGAGTCTGAGGATGCCAACACAGGGCCCAGACAAGTCAGAAGGTGCAAGCACAATTAGCAAGCAATCTGCCTGTGGATCTCACGCCACACTTTTCTGTACCCTAATTTCTCTTCCTGGACTTTTTATCTTGTCTACATGATAAAGCCAGCTGAGACCAGTTCCTGAAGCTTTACCAGCCTCTAGTAATTTGGGATGCACATGCTGGAGCTTCTTGCCTTAATGAATGCAATGCCTCAGCATAAAGGCCATTTCTGTGTGTCAACTGTATGATGACTAAGAAAGCATATATCTTATTTTGAGCTCTTTGGATTTTGACTTCTGGCAGGTTTTAGTTTTATTAACTTCAATGTCATAGAGCTATTAAAAGGAGCCTACAGCAATAAACAGTTCGGTGTGTTTACTCCTTGGTGTGAAAGTACGCTTTACGAACTGTGGGAACCTCCTGTATGTGAGGTTTTATATCTGCCTGAACTTTTAACCTGCAGGACATTTTGTGTTTGCAGGTGTTAAAGGTTTCACAGTGGTGAAAAGACTGAGTCTTTTGAAAGGAGAGTATTACCTCCTTTGCAGTTTGACTGGCTTTCAAATATTTTTCTAAGGAGATAATACCCGGTTGTATTTTTTTTTTCCTAAGAAAACATTTATGTGATAAGGGAATGACTGTCAATGGGAGGTTCCTGTGAAGAGCTTGAATAAACAAAATTACAATAAACTATTAAGTCGACAATTGCTCTCTATTTGTGGGCTAGGACATGGGTATCAGCGTGAGCCACTCCTTGAATACCTTCTTATGTTTTTCTGTGCTTATTTGGACCTATTTGAAAGAGCTATGCTTGTTTTTATTTAAATACCTGCTCTTTTCTAGTTCATGCTTGCCATCTCCTCTGACTCCTTGTTTGTCTGAGGTGTGCTGATGACAGTCAGAACCCTTGGTGACTAATCTAATTGGAAATAATCCCATTTATTAAATATTCTTCTGTCAGGTTTTTGCTAGATCATTTTATCTTATTTTCCACAGAAGAAAAATATCTTTTTGTGTATTATGCCATGTAATTCACATACTTATGGAGTAAAGCATATTGATTATCTGCATGTGGGTTTGTGTGGGTTTTTTAATATATCTTTCAGTGCTATGCAATAAAGCAGAAAATCCTGCTTGACACAAAAGCTTTAGTTATCCTGCCTGCTGCAGTCGGTACATATGCAGAGCTAACACATTAATATTGTCTGAGAATGAGTGGCCGTTTGGATGGACCAGCCTTGACTTGGTGATTTCGGAAACACTTTGCAGTGGTCATTCACAGCCAGGGAGCAGGAGGAGGCATTCTGGCCATCCAGAATGGCTGCAGAGGAGCAGGCTGCCCTGGGAGACCCAAGCAGAAGAGCAGCTTCCAGGTGCAAAGATTGATGCAGTCTTCTTTGTTTCTTTGCCCCCACTGTTCTATCACCTGGGGCAAGGTATGGTGCTTCTGGGCCTTCTGGCTGCACACCTGGTCAACTGAGCCATTTGCTCCATCCTCTTGCTGCAGACTTGTGTACATTCAGTGACAAACCCTGAAGAGCTGCCACAGTGTTGGCGTGACAGTCTAGTTTCCCATGTCTCTAGCACTTCACAGCAACTGTGTCCCGTGCCAGCACCTCCACCCCACTGTGAGGTCCCAGTCTTTGTGCCTGTGGTTAACGTGGGCTTTCTCTCTGACTTGGAAAAAAATCCCAGAATCTAATAGCCAAGGGCATGCAAAATAGGTTGCAAAGAAGTGTGATGGAGCTGTTGATGACTAATAGACCAGCTGCCAACCTTCAAGGTGTGCTGGCTGCTGGGATCCTCCTCCCCAAGTCTGGAGGAGAAGTTGGATCTGCTGCTTAAGCACCCAGGTGGACTAAACAGTTTCAAGCCTCCTGTACGTGAAAAGACATTACTAATTTATTTCTAGGACACCCATAACCAGAAGTATCCCTTATTGTCAGGCCAAATGAAGAGAAAGGGACTCTACGTATTGGGCTTGCCTGGCCAGTGGGGAGCTGTAGGGGGCATTTCTGCAAGAAACTGCTAGAAGCTCCCCCTGGGTCTGATAGGTTAAATGCCAGCTGGCTCCAAAGATGGACCTGCTGCTAGCCAAGGCTGAGCCTGTCAGTGATGGTGGCTGTGCCTCTCTGCTAACATATTTAAGAAATGGGGAAAAAAGAACTGCACCATAACAACTTACAGAGAGAGGGAGAGGAGTGAGGACATGTGAAGAGACCAAGGTCAGTGAAGAAGCAAGGGGAGGATGTGCTCCAGGTGAAAGAGCAGAGATTCTCCAGAGCCATGGTGAAAACCATGGCGAGGCAGGCTGTTCCACTGCAGTCCATGATGGAGGTTACAGGGTTGTAGATGTCCACCTGTGGCCCATGGAGGATCCCACGCTGGAGCAGATGGATGTCTGAAAAAGGCTATGTCCTCGTGGGAAACCCACACTGGAGCAGGCTTCTGGCAGGACCTGTAGCCTGTGGAGACAGAGGAACCCACACTGGAGCAGGTTTGCTGGCAGGACTTGTGACCCCGTGGGGGACTCACACTGGAGCGGTTTCCTCTTGAAGGACTGCACCCCATAGCGAGGACTCACACTGGGCAGTTAGTCAAGTACTGTCTCTTGCCAGGGGACTCACATTAGAGAAAGTTTGTGAAGGATGGTCTCCTGTTGGGCAGTTAGTCAAGTACTGTCTCTCGCCAGGGGACTCATATTAGAGAAAGTTTGTGAAGGATGGTCTCCTGTCAGAGGGACACCACACTGGACCAAGAGAAGAGTGAGGAGTCCTCCCCTGGAGGAAGAAGGAGCAATAGAGACAACATCTGATGAACTGCTCACAACCCCCATTCTCTGTCCCCTTGTGCTGCTCAGGGACGGAGGAGGAAAATAAATTGGGAGTAATGTTGAGCCCACAAAGAAGAGGTGGGTGGGGAGAAGGTGTTGTTTTTAAGTTTTGATTTTATTTCTCATTACTGTTCTTGAATTTGATTGTTAATAAATGTAATTAATTTCCCCAAATCAAGTCTATTTTACTCAGGACAGTAACTGCAAGTGATCTCCCTGTTCTTATCTCAACCCATGAGCCCTTCATTGTATTTTCCCGCTTCTGTCTAGTTGAGAAGGGGGAGTGATAGAGTGGCTGTGGTGGGTATCTGGCCTCCAGCCAGGGTCAAACCACTTCAGTACATTTCCTCTCTGCTGATTTCATCTAACAAGAAAACATCTAGGTTGTCTGTACAGTTCACAGAAAGAGGGGTGTATTTCACAGGCATAACTTATCCTGCCTAGATTGTATTTACAGGTAAATGTGTGACAGTGGTAGCAAACATAAATACATTCTTGCACAGCAAATAAAGATCCTTCAGGAAAAAAACCCAAAAGCTTTCTTTTTAGCATCAACTAGAACTGTAAAGAAAATGACGTGGACCAGACAAGTCCCTGCAGAGCACACAGGGATGCTGCCTCCAGGTTCACTGTCACTTTAGGCATGTAGAATGATGAGATGCTCAAGAGACAGGATCAGGGCTCCTACTTGTGTTTTTGTGCACTTCAGTGCTTCTTTGGCATGACTGAGACTTGAAAGGGAAGTGCTGAGGTCCCAAGAGAAAAATAACCCATTCTATCATCCCCAAGACAGATGTGCTGACTTCATTCGTCTCCCTCTGGGAAATTTCTTACTGAGCCCATCACCGAGTTTGTCTGAAATAAAGACAGATTGGTTTTTAGTTTGAGATATGTGGACAGATGAAGTAACTATCCAGGTTTCATGCTTCTAGTTTTACCTGCATTTTGATAGTTGCCAGCCATCAAGCTGCTAATATTGCAGCACAAAATCTGTCAGACAATAGTATGTCTAGCAATTGCTTGGCAGTGATGACTGCAGCCAAAATCTTGTTCTTGTTCCTATATCCATGTAGTGGAGGAATTGTGTGTGTAGAAATATTTTATGCATACATGCATGTGTACACACGTAAGCACACAAAATCTTTAAGGTTCAAGCACACATTAGCCTCTGCTCAACACCAGTCTTAAGGAATTTAGAATAAACAGAGTCCACATGCTAAGATTACTTCCACAATCGATTATACCAGGTGCTGACAAAGCCTTTAAAAATGAAAATGCTAATTCAGAATAGGAAAATCCTATTATAAATGCACCAATGCATTAACAAACAGAATATTTAAGCGGTTAATAAGTGTGTTTTCTGGCTGTCTAGCAGAAATTCATTCCATAAGGCAAGATGTATGTTTAAGCATCTGTAAAAGAAAAGAAAAAAAGGAGTGAGGATGCTTTTATCTTGTTTAGGATTGCAGCTGTGGTGGCATGAATATAGAAAACATCAAAATCCTGAAGTATCTTTTAAACATTTGATTAACTGATTATTTAATTTTCTAAACGTAATTGATTTCTGAGTTTTTGTTAGTGGCTGCTGAACATTTTTAGTACAGATAATACAGGAGTTAGCTGAACGTTTCTCTCATTTCCATGAATAGCAGGTAGGTGCCTGCAACACTTACTATAAAAGTAGGCAAGCAAGAAAAAAATTATTTTTCCTAACTCTCCCTGATTTCTGAAGCTACACAAAGTTTTGGAGATTACATAGAAAGGGCTAAGATCTCGTAATCAGATTGGTGATGCACAGCTGGAATTCGAATAATGCAGTGCCATAATGCAGCACTTTTTCTTGTGTCATTTGGCCCATGCAGTTCATGGCATAAGCTTTTATTTGTTGTCAGAACAGGCCTGTCTTGCAGGCAGCCTGTGGCTGCTGAGGTGACTGCACACCTGCAGCGCCAGTTGCTGATGTGCAGCCCTGATGCACTTGTGGGCGAAACGCTGCTGCTGAATACATTCAGACTTCCACAGAGCCAGAATCTATGACAATTTCGACCTTTCAGTCTGATAAAGGCCATAGTTCTTCCTGACTACTTTTCATTTTCATGCATCTCTGGCCACACTCCATCTAATTAGAGACAGGGTATAAAAGCTGAGATATTAAAAGATGGCCCTTCTCACAGGAGCCAGCATCCACTTTTGCTTCTAGAGGCTTAGCACCTCTAAGCGGTGGGTCTGATCCCACTGTGTGGGGGAGGGTGACTATCAAAGAGACTCACGCCTCAGAAACACTCTGCATCATCTTTCTCATCACACTCTGGAAGTGTCGTTGGGAGAACTTTTGAAGCCCAACAACCTGTGAATGTGACATTTTCCTTGCCTAAGCACCCCAGCCTGTCTGACAATTTGTAAACTGTGAGAAATGACCTCTCTGTGTTTAAGCAATCTCTCTTCAGGTACCCATGAAGGCAAGGCTGATGCCATCTGTTGATGTATAAAGCCTCATGACCAGAGATGTAGGCAGCTCACAGAAGGGAACCACAAGGGCAGCAGTGGCCCCTAAATGTTGGAGTACACACGGTCATACTCTCACAAAGTTGCCCGGATTGTAGGTGGCATATGTCTAAGCACCATCAGACAGTCCCTGCCTAATCAAAAAATGAGCTTAAAACTGTTGAGATTTAGAAAAACAAACAAAAAAAGAAAAACCTAGAAAGAAAGTGGGTATTTCTACTATTTCTTTCATCTTGTTAGCTTATAACAAGGTTATAGCTGCAGCTTCTCTGCAGCTATGGACAGCAGAACCTTGCTTCTTTAAAAACAGCACAGTCCAATATTTTCATATAATCATAAGAACATGGACTCAAAAGCTGTGGAGACAAAGTTTCAGAATCACAAGATTTTTAGTGGAATCAGAATTGGCAGTAATTGTTTTGCATCTCAGTTGCATGGAGAATCCAGAAATTGTAGTAACTTCGAGAAAACACTCCAAATTTTTGGCCTGGCTCTTAGAAGTGAAATCCTGAGCTGTCAAGGGTTGTTTTCTTTATTCCTGTTTCTCTACAGTCAAGCCTGGGGCAACTGGTACAAAATACAGCATTTCTTCTAGTGCAATTATGATTCCTGTCCAAGCATAATGATTTATATAAAAATGTCTAAACATATGGCACCCTCAAGAGCAAGCTTCTGGAGACAAAATGTTTTATGTCAAATAGAAATATTCCACACTTTTCTACAGCATTCGTACTAATACTCATCTGTAATAAATGCTTTCCTTCTTTCTTCCCAGACCAAAACACAGGCTGAGCAACATATGAAATATTTATATATTTGCAAACATGTTATGCAAAATTCACTTAATCCACGGTGTTGGCACTATAGGTCAGATAGCATAAACCTGTCATAAAGGTTTATAAACAACATAAAGATGTTGCTTTCCTGGCAAGGACAGACACAGCAGCACACCAAACAGCAGGTTATCTCCTAGGGACCACAGCAAGAGTAGTATCCCAGGCTGCCTGGACACGGAATACATAGCTGTGTTTTATCCCCTGTCCCTTATGTCCTCCTCAGGCAGCACTGGTGGATGGGAGCCTGCCCGTGCTGCCCCTGACAAGTCCCACACTCCTCTCCTGGGACACCGTGATGGGGGCCAAGACACGTCACATTCCTGTTTAGAGGCCATGGGGACAGAATAGAAAACATAGTCTCCTAGACTGTATTACTCCCTGAAGTGCCGTCACCATGGGTTGGAGCCCACTGTGCTATGGGACTCATCTTCGCAAGACTCACGAGTCCTGTGTAGACCCAAGGAGGAAGGTCCCACAGCCAGCAGGGTCTTTTCCTCAGGGTGCTCCAGTATTCAGGACGGAAGTGATGGCCAAGGCGTAGGAGAAACTGAGCCACAGGCAGATCTTCACAGCTATTTCTGTTTAAAATCATCGAATGCTAAGAGCCAAAGAGCTGGAACAGGCTTTCTGAGGCTACTGATCTCACCATCAGCAGAGCATGTTGCTGATCTTTCACATAAGTTCTTAATAAAAATAATGATGTTCACCTCCTTCGCTTTGGTGGCATTTATCTGAGACATTTTGGAAACATGGCAATGAGCAGGAGTGTGACAGACTTCATATTCTTAAACATACCAGAAAGGGTTGTCTTTACAAAGGTGTAGCCCACATCATGATGTCACCCAAAGGAGTTTACAACCTCATTTGTGTCTGGAGAGAGAAAGACAATAGCATATGTGCTTATATGACAGCCACCATTGCAGCTGACATATCAGTGGCTTATATGTAGGCATTCAGAGATAAAATCACAAGCTGGCTAGGCTTGACTTGAAGAATTAACAACAGGGACCATAGAGACTCCTTGTAACAAACCTTGAATAGTGGATTACAGTTGTCTGTGAGATTACAGATACTTGTGAATTATGTGTAAGATAAAGATCTATGGGCCAACATAGCTGGCTTGAATCCATTCTCCTGCCTCCAGAACACGAATGAAAATCTTGGTGGTAAGCTGTAGACACTAATTAACAGTAAGGAAGATATCTAAGCCAAAACAATGACAATAACAGTAATGGAGTTAAAGGCGTTTTCTCTCCAGTTCCTGGTACTTGACTCCGGCATTTGGGGACAGATATTTTAGTAAGGCCTGTAGGCCTCAAGGTCAGGCTGGACAGGACTGAGCAACCTGATCCAGTGGAAGGTGTCCTCTGCCTCCTGGCAGAGGAATTGGACTAGATGAGCTTTAAATGTCCCTCTGAATCCAAACTGTTCTATGATTTCATGAACAACCTGGACTGTGTAACTCACCAGCTTAGTGGTTAATCAGTCATGTCCTGGGGTTGTCCCAATTACCCAGTGGGAGATAGGCAAAATAGATGCCAGCTCTAGAGAAGTAAAAGGTACCCCCTATATTTCAGAGTCAGGTGAAATATTTTTAAAAAGAGTAATGTGAAAAGAAAATACGGGGCCTGGGAAAGCAAAGGATCAAATTTTTTGACTGCAACTTAGATTTGGTTGAGAATTTCAGCCTCTGGAAGAGGACTCTGAGGTACAAAATACAAAGGCAATATCTTAGGTGATTTTGCCAGCCTTGGAACTTCTCTTACCCTGCCTTCTCGTTTACCAGCACTTCCTTCTAGCTTACGTAACCTGTCTTACTCCTTTGGCAGGGGTAAGCCTGGTACCTCTGGTATAAGCACCTTTGGATATCTTCCCTTTCCCTCCCCTCCTCACATACCTTTTGTCAGACTGATGTGGTGGGATTTTTCTGTGTGTCTTCACAAACTGGATCAGGGATAGATTATACCACCCCCACTCCTGTTGCGTAGGCTCCTTGAATGGTCTTGGAGATGCAATATGTCAAGGAGTGAGTAAGCTGCGGACAAGGAGGATGCTGTCCCAAATGGGAGGGCAGCCCACAGGATACCCTGAATGCTATGCCTCCAAATCACATGGGAAAGCCTCTCAAAGGAAAGCCACTGAGCTGGATTTGGGGAACCCACCTCCTGTGGTATCCAGCTGCTGTGCAAGCTGCTACCAGGACCCGGGCCACTCCTGATTGGCTGGCTGGAAAAGCCAAGGCATTTTCTTCCCCAGTGAGTCACTTCTCAGCTGTGAAAGACGTGCTGTGGCCTAGGAGCACAGGACCATTTGGCTGATGGATATAGAGTGGGGCTTTATAATGAGGCTTTTTAAAAGCCTGCTACACTTGTTTGCTGCAATACCGTTTGCTACCTAATGTCTTGCATTTCAAGTTTTCAGAAGATAAAGTGTGATTACCTGAAAGCTTCGGAAATAGCTTGGTTAAGGCATTGGCATCTTCCTTTATGCTTGGCTGCCTGCCAGAAAAGCAAAAATCCAGAGCTGCATTGGATCTCTAAAAATACTGGTCTTTAAACTCAAATTAAGATTTTAGATACTTAGGGACATGTTTTTTCTTTGTTTCTTTTTTTTTTTCCCAGTTAAACTGTTGACACATTCAAACTATTTTCCCAAGTAAACTCTTGCACAGAGCCAAATCAGATAAGCAATAATGAAATGCAAAATATCATAAAGATATCATAACTTCTGATGCTGTAAGAACTTTGGAAGCGTTTGTGTCTTTTGAAAGATTTGATGATCTTTTCTCTCTTGGACAGTCTCTGGGAATCTGTGCTCTCAAAGCTCTTACTGGACAACCCACTATAGAGAACAGCAAAAGCCACTCTGGAGGCATTTCTTAGTCCTGTGTCCCACCTGACCATGGCCTGCAGCACCCTGAAGCAGAAAGGTGGGCCTGACCAGCCTCCAATATCGTTGACTCAGTCCTGCTCTATTTTAATTGACTAGTTAATTCCTCTAGATTAAAAAATGTTGTTTCTGCATTGGACGCTATTTCACCACTTTGATGTGCTCTAAGAAAAAACCTCTGCAGCCTGTTTATTGGAAGAGATCATATGGGGATATTTTAGGCCAATTTTGTGAGATTTGTACACTCCCACCAGCTGATACTCCAAGACCATGAATGCTGCAGACAAGAAGCAATTATCTGGGTCCAGCTGGAACTAGACTCTGGCCCTGAGCCACAAAATTTCTGCTTGCCAGGGAAAATGTGTGGGTCTGGACAGGGAGATCAGGCATGACCAAGCTCTGGCTGCTGCAGAGCCCCAGGTAGGGTGCAAGAGGTGAGTGGAGGGAGGGGAAGAGAAGGAGAGGGGGCTAGAAAGAGTTGTGGGCAGGCACTGGGAAGCTGCCTGGTCAATCCTACCTGTTTAGCCTCCAGTACTGAAGAAAAATTACTGGCTCCCCCAAGGAGGGAACAAAGAACTACTTTTCACCCCCAGATTTCTGTATTTTATGCATGACCTAATCAACATGGTCTAATCTTGTGTTTTAAGGTTCTCGGTAATGTTTGCTTTGCATGAAGAGCTCTGTTTAGGATTATCAGTTGTAAGCATTAAAAATAGCATTTTTCTAATATATGCTTCATGGTCTGACATGCAAACTGCTGCAGAGTGGCCAGCTAAGTATGCTAGGCTATGCTAAATGAAGCTACTAGCTAGCTGCAAATAAGTATCCCATGAAAGAAAATTCAATTCTACATTTCCAACAGAGCAAGTTGTCCATGCAAGAGGACAGCAAGATGCAGTGTCCAAAACCATTGACACTGTTCCCCACAAAATATTCATGGAAAAAGTGGCTACTCATAGCTTGGATGAGCATATGATCTGCTGGATAAAGCACTGGCTATCTGGACGGGCCCAAAGAATGGTGGTCAATGGAATTAAATCCAGCTGTTGGCCAGTCACGAGTGATGTTCCTCAGGGCTCAGTGTGGGGACTATTTCTGTTTAACATCTTTGCTGATGATCTAGATAAGGGCATAGAGTGTATCATCAGTAAGTTCACAGATGACACCAACTTAGGTGAGAGTGTTGTTCTGCATGAGGGTAGGGAGGCCCTACAGAGAGACCTGGACAGATTGGATCAATGGGCTTCAACCAGGCCAAGTGCCAGGTCCTGCACTTGGGCCGCAACAACCCCATGCAATGCTACAGGCTTGGGGAAGTGTGGCTGGAAAGCTGTCCAGCAGAAAGAGACCTGGGAATTCTGATCAACGACCAGCTGAATACGAGCCAGCAGTGTGCCCAAACGGCCAAGAAAGCCAATGGCATCCTGGCTTGTATGAGAAATAGTGTGACCAGTAGGAATAGGGAGGTGATTGCCCCCCTGTACTCGGCACTGGTGAGGCCACACCTTGAGTGTTGTGTCCAGTTTGGGGCACCTCAATACAAGAGAGATATTGAGGTGCTAGAGCGAGTGCAGAGAAGGGCAACAAAGCTGGTGAAGGGCCTGGAGAATAAATCTTATGAAGAGTGATTGAAGGAGCTGGGCCTGTTTATTCTGAAGAAGAGGAGGCTAAGAGGAGACCTCATCACTTTCTACAACTACCTGAAAGGATGATGTAGAAAGGTTGGTGCTGATCTCTTCTCACAAGTAATTAGTGATAGAACAAGAGGAAATGGCTTCAAACTGCAACATGATAGGTTTAGACTGGATATTAGGAAAAATATTTTCAGATAAAGAGTAGTCAGGGTGGCGGCTGAGTTCCCATCCCTGGACATGTTTAAAGGTTGTTTAGATGTGATGTTGGGGGATATGGTTTAGGGGTGAACTATGTAGAGTAGGGTTAATGGTTGGACTTGATTATCCCAAGGGTCTTTTCCAGCCTGAATGATTCTATGATACAGCTTGGTCAAAGAAAAGAAGCCAGTTGGGGAAGAGTTTAGAAAAAACACATGCACATTAACTGGTGTGCACATCTCCAATGCTTCAGCACTGTTGAAATAGTTCTGCAAATAGTTGCTCTTGAATCTGCTGAACTGAAGAAAAGCTGAGTCCTCTCATCTTCTTGACTTTGGCACTCGGCGTGAAAATTGGGCTATGCTGACCTGTCAACCCGGGACATGCCTTTGCTGAAGGTCAAGGGTGCAGATGAGTGTCTGCATTGAGTCTTCCACATGGTAAACCTCAGGATGTCTCCGGGGTTACTTACTAGCTCATGAGGCCCAAACTAAAGAAGTACAGGACAAGGAAAGACGTGCCCAGGATGACCTGGATTAGACATAGCCCTTATCAATGAGTACAGTGGTGGTTGTGCAGCAGTGGACTCATTAATGCCAGGATCAGGTTCTGTGCACACTCTCTCCTCCTCAGCTCTTCTGCTTTGTGCACAGACTAGTCACTACCTGTACTGCGAGAGCTATGCCCTGAGATGACCTGCCTGGCAGACTGCACCCAAAGTTAGCTGATTGCTGTAGTGAAGAATGCCTGATATCCTACATGCTGTATGCTAATTGTTACTAATGAATTGCTGAACTAAAAAGGCTTAAATTCCATGATTTGGATCAATGTCCACTACAAATTCATCAGCGGACACCAACAATATTTTCAAGTTTTATTAGGCACAAAATTACAATTCTAACCCTTATTTCTCATGCAAGACTTGGATCACCAAGAAAAGAGTAATGTAGTAAAACCTCAGACCTCTGACTGACTTGCCCAGAGCACAATGCCTACATGGTAAATGAACTCAAGGATCAATAAAATTTCTACTTCTGATAATAACTTTCACTTCAGTGCCTCTTATTTAAGGTTACCTCATGGGACGGTGGAAGAAATATCCATTGGATACTGAGGAGAGTCTGAAGAACATCTGGGACGTGCAACCCACACTGTCCCTTCTGAAACACTGTAAGAAGAAGTCTGTATGGGCTTTTAGAGTGATAAACATCCAATGGAAAAAAAAAATATAAGCACTTGTCTGAGAAAAGCCACTGGACCATATCTAGGTGCCATTGTTTGGACCTGGCTCTCTGATACCAGCTTTGAATATGGTCCTGAACCTGCAAAATCCTGACAGAGCAAGTATGTGGATAACTTCCATTGTGGTCTGCTCCCAGAGTTGGAAACTATGTCCCTGGAGAAGTTGTTCTAGGATCTCACTCTTATAAAACTGAGCCATGTTTGTCACTAAGATTTGAGTTTCTCTCAAACTGATAAATATGCATGTAGCAAAGCTGGGGCTCCAGATTACACAAAAGTACCTACAATCGAGATTCCTTATTTAATCATTTCATGCAAACCCCAACAAAAACGACATCACCATCATTAAGTCTAGAGGCGCTTTGAGTTGGCCACATGAACACCAGTATGTTTATTGCAGAGGGTCTACTCCTGTATGGACATGAACTGAAAGTTAATTGGTCTTGTTTGATGACCAGTTCCTAACAGAAGGAGTTGCGAGGAGACAAATTAAGATATGTCAGAGTTAAAGGGTGGCAGGAGCTCTAGAAACATGTCTAGCTTATGTAAAATTTGTTTGGCATTACTTTCTGAATTTTAATATTAGAGTTAATAAGATGGACTCTGACAGAAAGGCTTGATCTTCTTTAAATAAGCAGCAGATTATTTGGTGGGTACATGGGTGGAAACAGGGGAAAAATAAATGAGGCCAAGAGAAGTCATGATCTGGAAGGATTTTTAGTGGAGTCCTTTTCTTTCCTAAAATAAGAAGGAACAGGGTGAGATATTTTATCTATGTTAGTAGAAAACATGCTAAGCCGTTAGAATAATATCAAAGAAGTACTTCTCCAGAGCCACATGACGTGTTGGCAGAGAGGCCTAAAGCACTCTGTAATCAAATGGCTGACCTCAGAGAGGTTCATCAGGAAGGCATGATGTGATAAAGTTGAGAAGCTTCCCTGAGGCCTTCTTTTGGCTTTTGCCAATGATTGACCAAACGTGTGCTCTTAATGCCAGTGTGGTTGGGGAGAGTAAAAGAGTAGGAGCTCGCGCCCCTGTCGCAGGAGTCAGTCACTGCTGTCTTCTGGGATTTTGCTCTGGGTGTCACACAGGTCCAAGGTAGCACCTGTTCAGGAAGACTTACTCAAGGTAAATAATTTAGGAAATCTTAGAGATAAAACTCATTGGTAAATATCTCTTCCAGAGATCTTCAGCTGGATAAAAGAATAAAGTTTCCTTCAATGCACCTGAGGCTCAGCACACAAACGTGTCTTTAACATGGGTCAGACCATGATCCCCCTCACTCACTTGCCTTAACCTTGGATTTGAAGCTCTACAGGGCTTTTGTAGCTGGTGATACTCAGGGCTCTGGAGAAGCTGGAACAACAGGCACAGATCAGAGGACTGGACAGTCTGAAAAGTCCGTTTCTGAACTGGTGAGACAGTCTTTTGTTGAGCTATTCTGTGCCCATAGAAACAGAATATTTAGATGTCTTTTAAATACCAAATTTCGTTATTTCGGTTGGATATAACTCATGTTTAATGTTGTTAACAATAAGAAAAGTAAACTCCCTGTGCAATATGCCCACAAATACCTAAGCAGAGCTATCATCGGATTTTTTTTAAAAAAAAAAAGGAGAAAAGGATTCAGATCTGCCAAGTCTTTCATCCCTTTGTCATACTACCTTTCTCATGGTGACCTCTTAAGCCTCCCTTTCTCTCCTGCTATTTTGTGTTTTCACTTAAAGTGCAGAACCTGGAACGAAGTGTGTGAAAGAAGATGGGGAAAATAGCCACGTGCTTCACTCTTTGTGGTTAAAAATTGTGGGAAAGGGCCATTTTTAAGTTGAGGCCTACATTACATGTGAGTAAATGATCTGGACCAGAACTGGAAGGACTGAGTCAACAAGCAGTCACCAGTGCAGATTCCCTTAACTTTGGTTTTCCTTCCCTGAAGTCCACAGACGCATTGCATGAGCTGAAAACACTTTGTTGCACTGAGCCTATTAAAGGATCCACAAAATGTCCAAGTCTACTTCACTAAATCAGGCAGCATATAGGGAAAACAGTGACAAACACCAAAGAGACTGAGATGGAACAAATGTTATGTAAAGGCTCGTATAGGTGTGATTAGTAGTCAGCTTCTCCCTCCATTCATCCAGAAAATATGAAGTCTATGGATAACCATCATATTCTGCATGCATTTGCTGTCTTTTGTTTCCCAAAGATACCAAAAAGTGCTACAAATAAGAATATACAGCTATAATTATGTCCACACTGGGCAGGAAAGCAGGAGCTTTTTAACCATGCACAACAGTAAAGCTGCAGGGGAGATTTCATTTTAGAGACTGGATTGGGCAGAACACTCTGGTAAGTCCCCCTACCTTTATACAGATGTCCAGGACATATTCTCTAAATTTTGTCAAAAATCTTTCCTCTTCTCTATGATTTGGATCTTTTTCTCTAAAATAGATGCAGCTGAAATGCACACAAATGCTCTCTGGACTCAACAAAACAAGGTGCTGGTGCTTTTCAACCTGGTGAAAACCCGACAGTCCTGATGTCACTGACGATTTGGGAGCTTGAGAAGCAATACAGAAGCTCACAAAAGTGTCTTGGAGAAACCACATTATGTAATGGGAAAGCTGACTGCACAAGTCTGCCTGTTTATTTATTTATGCAAATACAGGATTTATAGCCACCCTGGTGATTTGTCGTTTATCTGTGACTGGTTATACAATGATTAGGCAGAACAATAGATTTCAACCAGAGTGTCAGCTTGGGTCTTTCATGCCTCTGTTTGGCTATTACACCTAACAGCGAAGACACTGAAATAAATTGTTATTGCCAATGATAAGCAATAAAGTCCTTGGGAAGAGCCTCCACACTTATGTGGGGTTTTAACACTGGCAAGTGAGTGTTTGTACTGGAGCTGTTTCTATGGTGGCTTTCTACCCTTTACATTTGGGGAAAAATTACTCAGTGTGAAGTGCTTGCAGGACCCTCTAGTGCCACGTCTATATCCGCCAGACCTTTTTTACTAATACTAATATATTTTTGCTGTCATTCTTTCAAGACCAGCAACTCTGCAGTGCTCTTTCCTCATGGTGCCCAAACTGCTGCCAAGATCGAAGGTACAGCCACACAGATGTGCTGGGAGCTGGAAAGCTGAGCACTACTGGTCCAAGGGGATTATGAATAACATGGCAAATGAATAGGATTTGCTCTTGTGATGAAGTCTCGGGAGCTCCTGCACTCGATTTCTGTGAAAAGATTAACTTAGTGGAAAAAATGTTGCCCACTCCCCTAGGCACTCTATGTTCCTTGGTCCCCTGCAGCCTGAGACCAGGCAGGGTGCAAGTGTGGCCTTCCTTGCTGCTGCTGGTTTGCAGCCTTTCTTGTTGCTGTAGCCCTGAAGCCTGCTGCCACCCAAGAAAGGTCTGCAGAGTACAACAGCCTGAAAACATCTCAGACCATCCGGTGTTAGCTGTTGGGATATGCACATCCAACTTACAAGTAATCATAGAATCATAGAATCATAGAATGTCAGGGGTTGGAAGGGACCTCTAGAGATCATCTCAGGGGGAACCCCCCTGCCAGAGCAGGATCCCCTAGGGCAGGCCACAAAGGAGCATATCCAGGTGGGTTTTGAAAGTCTCCAGAGAAGGAGACTCCACAACCTCTCTGGGCAGCCTGTGCCAGTGCTCTGTCACCCTCACAGTAAAGAAGTTTCTCCTCATGTTGAGGTGAAACTTCCTGCGTTCTAACTTAAATCCGTTATTCCTTCACTGAGTAGAGTTTATGTCTAACCTGGATTCTCAGAAAATGGGAATGGATCATCTTTATCCAGGTGAGTGGGGAAAATTTAAACTCTCCTTTCTAGTGTAAACTCACTTCTTGTGGCTTCTGCGACAGTGACACAGTGCAGCCACGTCTTGAGTAGGCAGTGTGTGTGTGTGTGCTTCTGGAGGCACTTCAGTCTGTGGTGCTTAGACTTCTTAGCTCCTGTTTCACACTGGCTGAGTCCTCTCACTCTTTCCTGTACACACAAGCAGAACAGAGAGGAACAATTTTCTGGGTGAGAACCCGAGGTCCCCAGCTAAATAATCTCAAAGGCGTTCTGATACCCAGGTCAAGTCCCAGCAACATGGACCTTGCCTGAGGCAACAGAGGCAGGGCAGAGACACCATCAGCCTTTGTAGCTTTGACTGTATGAGGTAACATGATTTAAACCAAAATCCCTGATTGGCTCCAGATTGCCTTTCTTTTTGGAGCCTTGCTGCCAAAGACAATATTTCATCATCGTAAGAACCGATATATAGCGCAAGCAAGTTTGGTCTGCAGGTCAGCTGTTGCAGGGCTTTTTGGTATCTGAAACCAGAAACAATGTACGCCCGTGGGAAAGCTCTCACACACGGCACTTACTCCAGCAAGCTGCCAGGGAGACCCAGTGCCTGGTGAGTGTTAGTTTTGAAGGGAGAGTGTGTTTGCTTTGGCAGACCTCTAATTAAACACTACGGCAGACTCGCAATTGGTTCGCCTATGCTGGTTGCCTCTGACAAGACCTTTCCGTCTGTGCTAGCAGTTGTCATCCCAGCGGTGGGAGGCGCATACAAATAGAGCTGTAAATACATAAATGAATATATAAGGGGGAGGGAAAAAAGAGAAAAAAGTAAAAAAACAAAATAAAAATACTGCTTCTGCTAAATCATCATGTGTGCGCCCTGCGTTTGGGAAGATCACTGTTTGCCTGGAGAGCAAGGGGTAGCTGGGTGGATTGGGGTTTTCTTATTAATTATTATTTTTTTTCCTCTTTTTCTTCCTCTACAGGAGGAAGGTTTTCTGGAGCTCCCCAGCACCGGGCGCCGGCCTCGCAGCCCGCCAGAGGGCGGCATCGGCTCGGGAAAGCTGCCGGTAGTTCCGCACCTCACGACACCCGCGACCGGGACCCGAACCGAGACCGGGGCTGGGTTTCTCTCGGCACTTCTAGACTTCCCCTGCTTGCTCCCTGCATCTCCCTGCGTCTTTGTCTGGCACCGAGCTCCGGCTCTTTACAGAGCCCTTCTAATGCGGCATGCACTCAAATGATAAAGAGGACGCCACATCCACCCCCTGCTCCCCATTCCCAAAAATAAATGCTTAATAATTTTCCCTGAAAATAATTTCAGGGCTGAATCGTCGACTATCCTTTCGACAAACACTGAGAACTCCCAAATGCACTACCTGCATTTGCAGAGAAAATATCCACGTGGCTGTAAGGGCAAAGCACCGATTTATGTCGGTGCAATGGGAAGCATCCCTGCTCCCCTGGCAACCGCAGCCCTCGCAGATGGAGATGGCTGGGAGGATGCTCCCGCTCCAGGCCGAGGTGTGGAAGGCCCCTGAGATCCTTTGTTTTGCATATCCTTTGGATTCTTTGGTTTACATCAGGGTTTGCTTAGAGCTGGCCTCCCCCAGCAGGCATGTTGTATTAGTTTCACCCAGCTGCAGTTAATCACGAATTCAGACATTCAGAATTTGCCATAAAATGTAAGAAAGTCAAATGGTGCTTCATCTGTACTTTTTTCACTTAGGAATCCCTACTCTTGGGTTTCGTATTTTTACCCCTCTCCTGTGGCAAGGAAATAGAACTATACCCATTTTGTTATTCCTTAAGGAAAGACAATGGGATCCATTTGCTTTTCCACAGACATCTTCCCCTTGATGGTTCTGTCTTTAGAAGGAGGGACCTCCAGTTTCAGCTAATTCCATCTAAAAACCTGCTAAAGAAAAGGCAATTCATGTATTTCCCCTGATTTAGAAGGGCAAACTAAAGACAAAATTCCACAGATCTTTCTCATCACTTATGGTTGTTCTGTGTATTAGGACAATAGCTTGATTTGACTGACTGAAAGCTGGGACCCCACTGCTGCGGGGTTTGTTTTTTTAAATGACAGCGAAATCCCTCTCTCCCTCTCTAAGGGAATTGCCTGAAGATATATGCTGTGGACCTGACACAGAGACCCATTTCTTTTTATTTTCTCTCTGTGACTGTCCCAGCTCCCCTGTTTCCATAAGCTTATAGCATTTTCAGAACACCTCTTGGAAGTGCAGACCTTCTGCATCAGTTCAGAGGCATGCAATTTTATTTTAATTGTTTAACTTCCTGTATTTCTGTAATTCGTATATTCTAAAACACTTACATTGTTTCATTCCTCGTTCTTGCGGCCTCATGCCTGCCTGCATCAGGCATGAAAAAGCTTGTCCTTCTGGTTTAGGTAGTGAACTGTGTGATCCTACTGCAGTGAATCACTTGGCAATCTATAGTGCACCTCTATAGACACACATACACAAACAAGCATGCACACACCCCAGTTCATTTTTACATGCTTCTTTTTTAATTTTTTTGGGAGGCAAATGGTGCGCTGGCCTAAGAACCAAGCTTTTGTATCTGTTGAAAATCTAGATAAGTCAATAACCAGGGACAATTCTGAATAGGAAAAAATGTCCAAATGGTAGAAAAATATTCATGGGGTTTTACTGTACTTTCTTTTTTTGTTATGAGCCACATGAATTTTATTATGGGTCATCTGATATTCTCACAGGATCCTTGTGTCTAGCATTGGTACATGGCTAGAGGAAGTTTTCTTTGGTTTAATATGACAATACTATACTTAGATAAATGGCTCACAAGATTTTGTTTCCTGCACCCAGCTACATTGCACTAGAGGACTGCACGAGTCTCCTCTGAGGACAAAAAGAGGTTGTATGTTCCTCTAATTGCAACTGCTCTTTCAAAATGGCACAACCAACCAGTGAATGAACATTGAAATGTCCAATTTCTGATACATAGAGGAGAAAAATGCACTGCTTTTCCCAAATATTGTAATAACTAATTGTAAGTATTGTAATAACTAATACTTTAAGTTCTATATCCTTCTTTCCTCCAGTTCACAGGAGATTATTCTAGCACAGCAGTTCCATGATGTAAGGTCAATCAGCTTTTTGACAAAGATCCATGACTTTGGTATGTTTTAATTTATAATGTTAATATCTGTTCTCTGAGAAGAAATTTCATTTTTGATGGAAAGGCTCTGACATTAGGGTACTATATCACTGAACCCTGTGATTAATTTCAAGGAACTGTGGCTATTTTTATGCTTTATTAATTTAGACATTCATTGGACATACACATGGGATAGTAGCACTTGCCTGCCTCATTCCAGGCATTCATGGGGAAGCACTCATGGTACTGCTGAAGAATCGGTGAAGAAAAGCATCCAAAAGGTGGATAACAAGGCCTGTCAGGGCTCAGCATAAAGGAATGTCTTTTTAGGGTAAAAGAACTACTCTTCCGTTACTACAATCTCCCAGTCCCCTGTCATCCTTTATGCATGAAATAAATAGCTGAAAACTTAAAAGAAGGTAAAAAACTAGACCAGTTCTTGAGCAGAGTGGATCTGTGGAGTACAGGACTGGCCATGTTCAGTCTTGACATTATGAGATTGAGAAAAGTAAGCAATTGACCTGGGCAATAAAATCACGTGGGCAATGTAATTTTTCTCATAGACTTACAGTTGCTCACTTCAGTTGCACCATGTTATATGGAGCAGGAAAGAGGAAACACAACACAGCTAGCTGGTTGAAATAGCTATATAATGGCCCTTCTTCAAAAATTCTTGTAAGGAAAATGGCAAACCACAGAGCTTGGGACTTTAGGATTCAGTGACGTAACTTGTGTAAATCCTGTGCGTTCACATCCCAAGCTCTTGGGCTCACAGCAATATTCAGTCAACGCTTCGCTGCAAAATGTGTGGAGGAGGAAAGGCTCCTACCAAGCAAGTACTAAAAAACAATGGTTGTTTTGGGTGCAATCTAGACAGTCCTACTGTCTAGAGATCTACAAAACTAGGGTGAGTGTCAGGAGGATGGAGCCAGGCTCTTCTCAGTGATGTCCAGTGGCAGGACAAGGGTCAATGGATGAAACCTGGAGCATAGGAGGTTCCACAAAAACATTAGGAAAAACTTTTTCGCTGTGAGGGTGACAGAGCCCTGGCACAGGCTGCCCAGGGAGGTTGTGGAGTCTCCTTCTCTGGCGACAGTCAAGACCTGTCTGGATGCATTCCTGTGTGACCTACTGTAGGTGATCCTGCTCTGGCAGGGGGGTTGGACTAGATGATCTTTTGAGGTCCCTTCCAACCCCTAATTGTGTGATTTGTGAAAATTGAGAAGTCCTCTCCCAGGCTATCAAAGCACATAGGCATATAGTAATAACACATAACATAATGCTCCCAGGGACTCTAGTCAAATTAAGCTATGTGCTTACAAGCTCTGCTGAACTGGAACCAGATTGCCTTAGCTTGCTTTAACCTCTCCACAGATCACAAACACTAAGCTGGAAACACCTGCTGAAAGTAATGGGGAGACACAGGAGGAAGCAATGCTCCGACAGGTGCCTGCTGGTGTGTAGCTTTGGGTTTCAGCAGACTGAAGTGTTAATTATGGTGCTATACTGTGATTTGGGGAAATGAAGTCAATCTAACCAGAGATCTTGGCCAGTCTCTGTTGACATTGATAAGGATGTAGTAAGAGAGCGACATGAAAAGATCCATCAGTAATACCCAGTCTTGTGAGGAGGGATGACTTGAGCCAAAAGGAGGCTGGCTTAGAGTCCCCAGTCAGTGGAGTGGCTCCTGCCTCTGATATGGGTAAATTCAGTCCTATTTTCTCATTTGGGGTATGCTTAAACTAGCAAAGAGAATTGTTGATACTACCCAAGCTGCCTTCCCAGACTAAAACACCCTGCCATTACTACTGCAGTTCCCCACATGGACAATGTGCTGGCTGCACAAAGATTTTACTGCTCAGTCTCATTCTTTTTAATTGTAATATCTTGGGTGTTTTGTTGTTTTGTTAGGTTTTTTTTATCTGAAGCACTAATGGATGGTGTTGCTGGAACAGAACTCATTTAAAAGACATTGATTTTGTCCTGCATGTGTATCTATCAGAAAATGGCATGAGCTTCTTGAATGGTAAATTTTTATGTGAGTAAAATTAAATATACTCAGTGCTGAACACCTGTCAAGGATTCTTAATGGCATCCATTTTGGAAGCCATTATAGCTGTATCTAGGGACTTCACTTTCTGTCAAATTGCAGGTTTCTGTGGACCATGTCAAAATAGTCAGGTTCAGTTTTTCATGCTTAAAGCCTCTAGCTTTGTAAGGACCCGAATATTCTTCAGATCATCTTCATGAGACCACATTCCAATAGATGTGTGTGTGCTAGAGATAAAGGGTGACACCTGTATCCTTGTACTGCCTTCACTGGGATACTAAACATTTGCTTCAGGAAACCTTGGGATGTGAAATAAATGTCTTATGGGTACCTGGTTCAAACCAAAGCTCTAATGCAATGAATAAATATATCTGAACATTTACTTTTCCACATTGAAACAGAGTCTCAATATGAGCTGCTAGCATCTCTGTACTGTTACTCCCTATTCTGTATTCATCAAGGCTCGTAAGAAGTTTCCTGGTGCATGACCAGCAGACACACACAGTTGATAAGACTCATCTCTTTGGGTACAGAGT
This sequence comes from Apaloderma vittatum, assembly GCF_000703405.1. Lineage (NCBI taxonomy): Eukaryota > Metazoa > Chordata > Aves > Trogoniformes > Trogonidae > Apaloderma > Apaloderma vittatum. The sequence goes on from NW_009716334.1 coordinate 26,179, forward strand.
ATAGTATAGTATGATATAGTATAATAATTATGACATGATGTGATGTGATGTGACGTGACGTGACGTAACGTAACATAATATATGTATATATACATCTTAGTGATAGAAAGGAATAAAAGAATAATCTGTGAAGACAAAGCAATATCCTGGCTCATTTTGCACAGTTCAGTGAATGGCTTCTCAGACCATCTCCCCAGAAATTTGCAGAACAGAATCAGATGACAAAAAGAGAACAGTGTGTCTGAAATTATAGGAAGTATCCTATTTTACAGTTACTATTCAATCTACATTAAAAGACAAATATTTTTGCTTTATAATTTGCATATCACATCAGCTGAAAACTACATTCTGACTAGGAATATATAGGAACTCTCAATGTTATTTATTGTTTTTTCTTGGACAGGGAAGAAGAGAGATTTGAGTTTGGTGAGACCTTTGCATTTTCACGATTTTCAGGGAATGCTTCACCATTTTTCCTCACATATTCTAGAAGCGTCTAGTGTGTTACCAGCACAATATTCTTCAATAAAAGTTAATGTATTTTTAAATATTAGTTTTACTTGCTACTTGTTGCTACTGTTGCCTGCTATTTGCGGACTGCTCTTCAGAGCCTTTGATTTTATGCAGTCCACATCATCTAAACCTGTATCAGCACTGGCTCATTTAATTTCTATTAACATATTAAAAGAATAAAATGTAATATAAAAAGTACTTTAAACTTTATTTCATATGAACATTTTCTAAGATAAAAGCATCAAGTGCCCTGACAAATCAGCAATAAGATTCACATTGACTTTCCTGGTGCAGAATCAGGCCCATAGAAAATCTTGAATGATTTGGTCTGCAGACTTCAGCCTATGAACATCTCACAAAACTCATCTCGCAGATAATAAGGATGAAGTGCTATTTCACCAGTATATGAAAGCTAGCAGTAGAGGAAAGCCATTATGCAGTGAAAGCACTCAGAATGTGAATACTCTGTCCAAAACATTTTGGCATATCTCCTCACTCTTTTTTTTGTCCTTAGGAGTGTATGTCATTTTATGATACTTCTTATGAAGCAGTAGCTCTGCTGCCATCGTTAACACACAGTTGGTATGAACTGTCAGTTATTCTCACTTACATTGATGTGGAGACTGTAGTCCCCTAAGAAAAGTCCATGGAATTAGTTCAGATTTGGCTCAACTTATGGAGAGAAGGATTTAACAGTACTATTTCAGTAAAGTTTAAAACATTTCAAAAGTTTCCTGGTGAACTGTCCTGTTACACTGTCATATATTCCATTCATCATGGCACCCCTCTGATAAACCACAGACATATCAGATAATGTGGCATCCCTGTGATAAACTACAGACATATTTGATAATTTCAAATACTTTTGGTATCTCTAATTTTAATCTGCTGTAGGAATATACCTTGCATTTAAACTCCCTACCCATCTGTGTGGATATGTTACACTGAAATTACATAGCCATTAAGCCTGACACTACTAGCACTCTTCAAAAGTTAAGTTTAAAGTCCAATATCTCCCCAGTCATGCAGAGTCTCTTACTATTAAAAACCTAATGGATTTGTGTGGAAGAAAAACCACTGACGTCATCTACAGGGGTCTCAAAAATGAAATAGCTATTATTTTGCTTTCTAAGGTCATACTCAAAAGAAGGGTGAGCTACAGAAGTGACGAGATAGAAAGGTAGTATATATGTCATTTAATGCTTTTCACCATTACTTTTAAAATGAAATGTGACAGAAGATTTTGAGCACTCACATGGGACAATCTAAGTGATCGACTAAGACGCAGGTGGATTCATCTGCTTTTCTAGCCCTTGCAGACATTTTGAGCCTGTGCAGGTAATTTCTTTATTTCCCTGTCTGACTCCAATACATTTTTTCAGTCTCCACTTTTTATGCCTAATGAAATGTCAGGAAATTGACAGAGAATATTGACTGTTTCATGGGAAAGTATTATAAAAGGATCAGCCCCTGTAGCAGGATTTCTAAAATTTTACTTGATTACCATAACATGAATCCAGCCTGTTGCTTTACATTCAGATGCTGTGCCTGGCAGCTGCTGACCAGAAGCTAGGCTGATTGACTAACCTGAATTACAGCTACATCTGACATGAGATCTGCTTTGAAACAACCTCCTTTACAATACTCTGGTGAATCATTTCAGTGTTGTTCTGAGAGTGTCCTGCCCTTCATTTATCGGAACTTTGACCTGCATTCCATCTTATCTTTCTCTTGGTTACCATCCACTTCTTCCCCAGCTGCTCAGTCTCACTCCTCTTGCATTATTGCCTGATGCTCCCTCTTCTCTCCCCAGAAGTCTCTGTATCCTCATTCTGTGCCTCTCTGGCTCTTCAGATGTTGATGCACAGCACTGGATCTTTCCCTTTGATCGAGGTCTTGAGCCTCCTCAAGTGACCCACTGTCACCTGCTGCTCCACTTTAGATTTCTTCTGACAGCCATTTGGTCTCCTCTGACAGCACTGGTGCTTTAATCAGTGATGTAGCCTTCCTCCTTTGCAGCCTTCAACTTCTCTAATGGTGCGTTTTGTTCAACACCTGCAGTGCTAGGGCCTGAATCATAGGCCCTAAACTGAAGTTAAGCTATAGATGAACCTCACAACCCCACACTATATAGTATTAATCACATAGTATTGATAATCTATTTTAGCATATATATATATATATTCCAATGGCAATCTGTAAAAGCTTTGCTGTAAGACTAAATGTGCAATGGGAACCAGCAGGGTGATCTTTCTTTATCTAAAGACCAGGTGCAAGGCTGGGAACACTAGCTGCTTCTTGCTCTGTTAGAAATATGTTACAAGACTGTGAGACCAGGGGCCAGGCTTTGGTGAGAAACATGTGATTAAGGACCAAAATAGATAGGGAGACTCCCTTGTATTCTTCCTTTAGCCCTGGCCAAGCTGTGGGAGGAATCCAACGGAGCAAATAACACCAGACGTTCCCACTTTCGAAGTTATGTAAGGTGGTTTTTTTTAATAGTATAAAAGCTGGGCTCTCTTGCAGTGACTTTGGAGACCTCACCTACGAGCGGACACACTACATAGGACTTCCCAATTGCCAGAATGCTTCTCCAGAAACCTCGCTGCAACAGAGGCTCACGAGCGACTGCGGATCTGGATGATGATATTAGGGTGATTGGTGATGTATCTTTCTTAATAACTATTGCTAACACTATATAGTAATTATTAGGTGCATTACCCTGCTTCTTCTCCTTGATGCTTAAAACTAGAGTATAATAAGCTTGCATTGTCTTAATCTTGTAATACTTTGAAATATACAGTAAAATAAGCCGACTCTTCTGTTGGTGTCTGTGTCCTTTTCTGCAGGACCTCTCCTCTCTGGGCCAATTAGCAAAACAACACCTCGGGCCTCTACTTCCATGTTCACTCTCCTTTCTTGTGTGTGTTGCTTTGCTGCTTTCTCCCGCATTGGATGATTCTGCTTTTCCTGATGATGAGTTCACCCTCAATCTCTTTCATTCCCCAGAAACATAGACAAACAAGTCCTAAGGAAGAAGAACTCTACTGCAGGCATTTTCTTAATGTTTTCATTTTCTACTCAAAAGAAGAATAAAAATTATACTAGATATTAAAGGATCACAATTTTTACAGACTGAAACCAAAACCATCTCATCTTTGTAGTCCTGATATAGGCCCTGTGGGACTTCCCCTTCCTTTCACCATGGGGTGGAGTGGCTTCATTGACTCCTTCTCTGACACATTGCAAGAAGTAGTTTAGAACAGAAGCTTCGCTCTCCGTACAGACAACCAACCAGTGTGCTGCTGCGCACACAAAGTTGGATTTTAAATATAGACTAGAGCTACTTGTAACACTTTCAGCAACAGAAAATTTTTCAGAATTGCATTTCTATAATTTCCGCCAGAAAGCGTGATTCTGTTCCCTGCAGTGAGATAATGCTTGGTCTTGGTTGAGTGCTTAAGGGTTTTTTTGTGTGACTTTGATCACTCAGCAACAAAAAGCTCTTTCTTGAATCTGACAAAGCTTGGACTTATCCTACACCCGCCTTATCTTAAGCTGGAACCTAGACGTTATCTCTCACATTTTGTGTGTGTAATTGAACTTACAGTGTGCTCTATCGCTCTGCTTCTACAGGACACCCCCACACATGTAGCTCCTGTTTTGGCAGGAACATCAATCCCTTTAGCTGCTGCTTATTAAAAAATAACGTACTTCTGCAGACAAATGTTTATGTGAATGCTCTCAGAAAGAGTTTTTCTCACTGTCTTCAGATCTGAAGTTTAAAGGGTGAGTTACACAGAGGAGTAGGAAAATCTTGCTGTGAAGATAAAAGGCACCCCATGTTATTACTGTGTAGACACAAATAGACACATGTTTCACATGGTTCTCTTGTTCTTACACCAAATGCTACAGTGCTTTAAGTATCCTGGTGATTATTTGCAAATTAATGCCTAGTAGACTTGATCTCCAAATTTAGTTCATGATAGGTAGTCCCCCTTGTAGTAGGGTTTCTCTTAAAACTGCAAAAGAAGATAATAAGTTCCCTTTCTTGCTTTTCACTTGCTCAGGGATGAAGTTACATTGGCTGCCCAGAGTGCCCTTTGCTTTCCACCTCATGACTGTATGTATCTATATGCAGTATTTACAGCCATGTCTCCTCTCCTGGACAAGACAGTTACAGGTGTAATACCAGTCTGCTTCCATTGAATTCTAGCAACATTTAATTATCTATAAAAAGCAGAGTGAAAATCTGCTTTTTTTGTCAGTCCTGCAAGCTGTATTTTGCTAGCCAGCACCTGGCCTTCTTAAAATGAGAGAAAGCACTTATGGCTGCCCATGGTCATCCCTTACCTGGAGCTGGCCCAATTACCCTTTAACTGCTGAATAAGCACTGGGAAAAGGTACTGCCTTGCATACATTAGGCCTCAAATTATTTTGTTTAGTCTGATCATAATCAGTGCAAACTTCCTCATGCAGCTGCCAAACAGGCTCTTGACTTATCCATAGGGAGCAGTGTTTTGAAAGCAAACATGCTTTGCTAGGCTGCTCTTGGCATATCCACCATAACTCTCCCATTACTCACAAGGTGGGACCTGGGGTAGAGAAGTGAGGCCATTTGTTAAAGTACAGCCCCTACTCATGGGACTCATTTTACTTAAATGTAACTGGTGCTGAGGAGTATATTCACATATATCTTTAGGTCCTCCAGCTTTCTACTGCAGAACCAGATCATTGCTGATGAATCCCTTTACCCCTAATAATCCATTTATATAACTGTACAGTTAGGGCTATTTCGGCAGTATAGAATGGCCTGTAAAATTACAGCAGTTTCTCACTTGGAGCAATTGCCTTTCTCCACAAGTAGCCGCACTCCTTTCAGTAAGGAATAGAGAAGCGTTTGCCCATTAATTGCTTTGCATTGTTGAGTTTGTCCTTTAATATTTTATCTTGTCTTCTAATCTGAAGGTGCACAATCATGGGCTCCATGGTGTCCAAGGCTGAAGCTGGGAGGGGAGGACTCACTTGCTGGGGCCAGCCTGTTGATCCAGTCTCTCTGGTGAAATCTTTTCCACAGGTTGTTCCATCTTTGGAAAGTCACCCTGCTCAAATTAGGAACTGTGAAGAATCTACTTTCCTTCCTGCTTGCAAGTTGACTGCTCTGTACTCCAGAAATCACTGCTTCTCTAATATACAAACAGAAATACAGAAATATGGATTGAAAGTTCGAATGGTAACATCAACAGTGAATGGCAATGATGTCTGTGTTTATGAGCCATGACAAGTTTCGATTTCATTACTTTGAACTCACCATTCTAAGGAGAAAAAGTGTGGATTTACTTATTGGCTTCAGAAGGTTGAATGTCTACATGACAGTGGATCAATAGTGGTAGCATGTTGTTTGGCAAGCCTTTTTTCAAGCTTTAGAAAGTCTTTCACATTTTGAAGTCCACCAAAGAAATGCATTGAAATTAATTACTATGCAGACACTGATGGTAATCAAGAATTAACATAGTTGTTGTGCAGACATTACTCTTCAACTAAATATGCACATAGTCTTGGCGTATTCTTATTGATGTCCAATGATAGGACAAGGGACAATGGGTGCAAGCTGGAGCATAGGAAACATTAGCACAGGAAACATTAGGAAAATCTTTTTCACTGTGAGAGTGACAGAGCCCTGGCACAGGCTGCCCAGGGAGATTGTGGAGTCTCCTTCTCTGGAGACATTCAAGACCTGTCTGGATGCATTCCTGTAGCTGATCCTGCTTTGGCAGTAGGATTGTACTTGATGATCTTTTGAGGTCCCTCCTAACCAATAACATTCTGTGATTCTGTGATTCTGTGATTCTGTGATTCCGTGATTCTGTGATTCCGTGATTGAAGATGATAGTGAGACAAGAGCTGTATTGTACGTTTACCATGGCATGACATCTGCACAAATTATAATATGCACACACAGAAAACAAAAGAATTTATCTGTGAGCCACAGAGCAGCCTCTGAACAGACAGTGGTTCTAGTGAAAATACTCGGTTCTTGATCCACTCTAACTCTAATCACTCCCTGAAAACATTGCAGTGAAATCTGCTGAGTGCTATTGCCACTATATAAAGTGGATACAATAAAGTCAAATATATATAAATAAGTATGCATAAGATCAAACAAACTGCATATAAACATACAAAATATCGTTGTACAAAATCCACAACAGTGAAATGAGCAATTGCTGTTCCCATTTGTCTGTGTATCTGTACAGTGAAGTAGAGGTGCTGAATTAAGAAATCAGGCAACCTAGATACTGATCATTACTCTTTTGCTTCATTCTGATATTCTCGCAGCCAAGGCAATTCTAGAAGACAAACTGTCCCACTCTTAAGAAAAGTGCCTCAGAGAGAGGGGATTTATCACCTTCTGAAGGGATGTCTCTCCATGAGGACTATATAAGGAAGCTATGTAAAATAAGCTTAGACCAGATTCTTAACTTTTACATGGCTGAAGTTAAGTGAGATAAACTCCATTTCTGCACTAGTCTGTGTCTACTTGGAAAGCTGAGAAAATGAAACCTCACTCTCTCAGAGTGCTCAAATGAACATCACTACTGTAGGTATTACAGGAAAAATATTGTTGAGAATAGGAAGATTTCTAGAGGAAATGAGTTTGAAATAAATCAGCCCACAGTTTCACAAGGTTTAGGGAATACATTTCAATTGGAGGAGAAACTGCAGAAATAATCCAAAAAAGCTTATTTTGAACATTGCTGAGATATGAGGAATTTCATCCCTCTTAGCAAACATCTTCATGTTCAACTCTGTGAAAACAAGGAAGTTTGGCTGTAAATTCAGCCAGAAGCAGGTCACTCATGCCAAGGTATTCAGTGTAATAAAAACATTTCAAGCAGTCCGGGGAAATGGGAAGCACAGGCTGTTATCATTTTGTAGAGAAGTTACCACAGTGGAACCTTGTAGGAATTCTCATCAGGTTGAAACGACTTGGCACTGCACCAACATAAATGTTTATTAGAGATAGCAGTTATGGGAATATAACACTTTTAAAAAACCACATTGCTAGCCTCATTCACAAAAACGGTTCCTCTGCTTCTCTGTGGGTATTATGGCCCAAACTTTCTCCCTCAGTCTATGTGCTGTCCAATTCCCTTTCTTTTTCCTCCTAGCCAAAAAGACATGGTCTCCTCTATGTGAGGTTTAAGTTTCAGCAGCTGTTTATCAAACTATTTATCACATTTATTTGACAAATCCAATGAAATGAGAATAAAAAAGGGCTTTGAATCTCAGGGATCATTTCAGGTTGTGGTGGTGCTGAGGCAGATATGGTTAGTAACAGCTTTTGAAGGCAATGGTGATTTTGCACTAAACAGAATATAATTTAACTTTTGATTTCAAGGTATTTTCTTTCAAAGTATGTCTTTCTGTAGTGGCAGGGATTTCATGGACAAAATCTGACAGAAAAGAAAGGCAGATGGAACATTCCAAAAGGAGTATTTTATCTCACAATAGCTATTTTAGTATAATAATCTAAACTAAACCTTGCATTAAGAAAACCAAATCTCTCAAGCCACCCAGCAATTCAACGAATCACCCTTCATCCTGAAGAGAGATGGGCACCATGCCAGGGAGGGGAGAAGATTTGCTCCACACCAGGGTGCTCTGCTGGACATATGGTATGAGACAAGAAGAATACTCTTGACCAAATGCAGGCACATGACTGCACTCCCTCATCCAGCTTCCTTCATCTCAATCCCTTTAAATATCCCTGTGCAGGTCCTTATCTTCTCCCTGCTGTGAAATAGCATCCCCCATCTAAAATCTCACTAAGCAGAATTTAAGCCAAGACACATTGCCCTAATTTGGGCACAGGAAGAGCAAGCTCCAATCAGTTGCTGAGAGCAAAGTGGGTCAGCCACCCCATGTTTTCCAGCTCACGTCTTAAAAAACTTACGAACTATGTGATTTTCTGTTAAGTAGCTTTTGCAAGGAGGTGACATGAAAGCCTGAATCTGAGGGGCATTTGGCTGTCCTTGCACTCTGAAAGCAAAGGCAAACTAGGATATTTCTCCTTTGGAGAAATTTGTGATTTCATCCAATCGTGTCTTTTATTTTCCAGTTTCTGAGTGGAGCTTTACAAAACCAATACCCCTTTCCTCAGTTCTCTGCCCCACTCCCAAATATCTAGTTACATGTTGTAAAGGGCCCTTCCTATTGGAGACTGCTGTCATGTGAGCAGAAAGGATGCTGTGGTAGGTTTTGAAATAGCTGGGTGTCAGGGTACCAGTGTTTTAATCTTTAGGTCACGTTTTGATTGACCCCAGCCAAACACCCACACAGCCACTCACTCTCACACTCCCAGTGGGACAAGGGAGAGAATAGGAAGAGCAAGAAGAAGAAACTTGTGGGTCAAGTCAAAAGCAGTTTATTACCTGAGGGGGGAAAGGCCAAACAATGCAAAGTTGATAGGCACTCACCACCTGCCACACGAAGACTGATGCCTAGACAGGTTCCAAGTAATGGCCATCTCACAAGCCAGAAACCATCCCTCTTTTTCCCCTACCTCAGTTTGCCAATCATGACATAGACAATTTCTTTAGTCAGTCCAGGCCAGCTACCCTGGCTGCTTCCCCTCCCAGCCTCTTGCTCACCACAACCTGCTCCTGAGGGGGTGGGAGGAAGGGGAACAGAGTGAGAAATAGAAAAGCCCTTGATGCTATGCAAGCACTATTCAGCAAGACCCAAAACACTGATGTGTTATCAGTACCGTTGTGGTCACAAACACAGAATGCAGCAACATAGGGGATGCTATGAAGAAAATTAACTCCATCCCAACCAGATTCAATATAGCTATTCAAGAACAGGACTGATTGCTTAATGTGGTCTCACTATGGGATGCCCTGAAAACAAGCCTTGTTTCGCTTGTGAACAAACAGTCCTTCCCTTCTGCCAAATTTACAGGTGCCAGCTCCGAGTTCTCCAAAGTATGAGACTCTTTCATGGGCCGTGGGTGTTGTTGGCCTTAGCTCTGACTTTTCTGCCTGTCCTGAGTGCAGGGTGTGTGGCAAGCAAGTGCTAGCACGTGAAACAAAGCGTGCATGGAGGAGTGGAGGTCACCTCGAACTGTACTTCCTCTCATCTAAGGTCTGATCACCTGGAGGTGATTGAAATGCTGGGAATTACATTTTTTATACCAAGGCTAGGGGTCTTGCAGTTAAGACCACAGCTGTTAGAGATGCAGCCAGTGATCTGAAACACCAGAGCACTTCACGGTGGAGAGCCTGGCACAGGGAAGATGAAGGATGAGAAGCTTTGGAGCTCTCTTTGGTAAAAAAAATGTAAGGGAGAAGCAGTGTGGCTAACTGCCTTCTCACAGCTTAAGACCTAAAGATCTTTCATCACCTCTTAGTTCATTCCACTAACAAATTATCTTCAAACTGCTCAGAAGTCTGCCAGATCATATCAAGCCTGCTAGAGAGTCATGGTGGACTGTATCTTTCACATTTGCATAGGGGTTTTCAAATGGGAAGGTCGTTAGGTCGATCAAGAAGCATTTGTTGTCAACTTTTTTTGTGAAAAATAGTCTATCAAACACAGTCTAATTATAGGGATCCCATTTCTGCCAAGATATAATTAACAGTCTTGCAATGATATTAAGTGCTGTGAGAGTTCATTCAGAGATGAAACTTGGCCTGAAAGACCCATATCCAGGACTTATTTTTGTAAATGTGCTTTATAATAGGATAATTCTAATAGCTCTGAACTAATATTTTAAATAAATTTTAAATGACGTGTCTATTTCTAGTCTAGCAACATTATGCATTTTGAAATGTGGATTTCTGTCACTTTCAGCACAGTAATTTGGGGTGGCCAATGTTGTTTAGACCCTTGTGCAAGGATCAAGGGACAGGATCAAGTGGCAAAGTACAACTACAGCAAATTAAGCTAAATGCCAGTAGAACGTACACAGGGGATGGATGCCCTCTGCTCTCTTGCCCTTGGTGGGGGCAAGAGGTTAATCAATGGCATATCTTTGTATCTTCAAAGCCACGAGGCAGCACTGGGCAGGCACAGTATGGCCCCACACGCACCTCCTCCATCTCTGCCTCACTGTGGGCCATGCTAACAGAGGCTCAGTGCCCTGGGAACACAGAAATGTGATTTCGAGAGCAGAGCTGTAGACTCAGCCGTGGGCTAAAGGGCTGGTACTGAGGTGCATATGCCAGCTCTGGGAATGTGTGTTTGTATCTGTGATGTGTATGGCTCAGCAACTCACATCCTGTTTAGCGCCTTTACAACTAACAATATACTTATTATTATGGTGATGCAGTCCTGATTGCTCAGCGCCTTTCCATGACATGATGACACAAAACCATCTGGCTCCCCTACGTTCTGCCCTGCACCATTGCAGTGGTACTCAGTGAGATGGGTAGCTTTCCAAACACCCGCTCAAAACCAGACCAAAACAAAAGGCAACACTTCTGAGACAGGCTAAACACCGACTTCTGAATTTCTAAGTGCAAAAACCTGGGAAAACTGCCTTAATTTCTCACCTTTCAGCCTAAGAGTAACTGCAAGCTGAGAGCAATTTCAGCCCTACTTAAGGGGAGAGCAAAGGATTTCCCTGGCTGGCCAGAAAGCCCTTTATATGTCAGAATTAAACCGTATCAGAACAATTTGCAAAAAGATAAACTCAGGCATTTCGTTCTCTATCTGGAGAACTGAATAAGGCAAAGAAACTGAAATTAATCTATGCTTATCATCTTCTGCTATTAGGGCTGGCAGGATAACTTGCTCTTACGTCCGATTGACTAATAGCTACGGGTTATGGACATCACTAAATCAGTGCTGTCTAGTAAACTTTACTTTTGTCTCACAACATCACCCTGTCTGGCTTGAAGAAAAGGACCGGTTTCCTAGAAGCACATTCTTTTATGTCATGCATGAATTGGGTGACAGGCACTGACATGACTGACTCAGGGTACAGCAGTGATTGTTTTGATGGTGAGGAAGAAGCACAGATTGATGGTTTTGATGAACAGTGCAACAGCTATCGTTGTGGTGCTGCACTTAGGCAAGAGATGGCTGCAAGTGATCCCTAACAGTGCAGACACCCCAAATCCACAGTAATGCGTGTTAATCTTGCGGGAAGGAGACACAGTTGCAATAAAGAAAAAGAGCAGCTTGATCTGTTTTGCCATAAGGTGTCTCAAAGCAAATTAAGATTTTGTATGTACTGGCTTCTTTGATGGTAAAATATTACAAGGGGAAAGCAACTACTTGTGTTGTGCCTTCACCACCCTGATGAGTCTGCAGTTTGCCAGGCTGCAATTTGCACAGACTACATTTTTGAAGGAGATGCTACATTAGCAAAGAGGGCTGGGTACGTTTGGAGGCACAGGATGAGAAGCACGATGCAAGCAAGTAAGTAATAAGGGGGAGAGAAAAGAAAGCACAGATCTGAGGAGTGTTAACCTCCTTTGGTTTGTTATTTGAGGTCTGATGGATCACCTCCCTAACCATTCACATTTATAATTGGGGCAGCTATTAGTGAAGAGAAATATTCAGTTCCTGCTGATGGTGCCTTATTTTTCAGCTGGAACTGTCTCTGCTGGCAGGTTGTAGTGTTCTACATTCCCCACATCTGAGTTGACTTTTGTTTATCATGGGTCCCGAATATTTACTTCCTCTATGGCAGATGCTGTAAAAAGGGCAAGTCAGTATGGACTAAGGTAGAGAATTAATAGTATGTAGAATAAAGGAATTTGAGAATAAATGAAATAGTTTTACAAGCCATAAGTAGAAGACATGAGCAGAGAGGAAAAAAAACTTCCTGATTTGAAAGATCGACCTCCGAAGACTCAAAACTCTTGGGAACAGGTCAGGGAGAGGAGAGGGCCAGAAAACTATTTGCATTTCTGAATCCCACACATCTTGAACCTACTTAAAAACTGTGGAGGGACACCTGTAACATTGTCAAAACAAGGTTTACCCAAAGCCTCACATAAGCTCCTGTAGAAGGACCTGGACAGGCTGGATCAATGTACTTGGTTATGCTGGTTCCAGTATAGTTAAATGTAGCTGCATCCCACAACAGCTGTTTTGACTGCCAGAAAGGGATCTGCTCCTGCTCTCAGGCTGCAGACACTGTTTCTCTTAGAGCCTTCTGGGTTTTCATCACTGTGGTTATCCTGTGCATCACCAAGGCTCCCAGTCGCTCCTGAAGATATTTTCGAAACAGACCCAGACAACTTCCACGTTCTCAATATTTAGTGTTGTGTGTCAGTCAGTGAGATGAAGTGATTATGGTCTGTCTGTATTCCCCCAAACTCTCCTTGCAAGTGACACCACCAATTACTGCTTACCGGTTTATTTGCTGTGATTCTTTCCTCCACACTTAAAAAGGAACTCTGGGCACCAGTTGACACCTTATTATGTTAATGTACATTAGACACAAAAAACACAGTTGTGTGAAGACCATGAAGTCTTTTCTCCTGGCGACCACAATAATGACAGAGTGAAGTTATGGTCATGCCAAACAAAATGCCGCCTACACTATGTCAATTTTTTTATGTCACTTCATTAAAGGACAATTTTTTTATGTTACTTCATTAAAGGTTTTTCAGTGTAATTGCAGTCAGAACTTCCACTTTTGCAGGTATTTGCTCCCCAGTGGTTAAGATCTTTTCTTTCCATGTGTTTTTTCATTAGCTATGATAATTTTCAGGTAAGTCTTACCCAGAGAGGGATATTTCTGTTTTAAACTAGTATCTCCAACTGTTTTCTTTTCCTTCCTTCCTTCCTCCCTCCCTCCCTCCTTCCCAGACGTATCACCGACGGCAAATATGTTTGTGAGTGGGTCTTTCAAGTTAGGTGAGGGCTGCTCCAGTGCTGTGAGGTGGGAAGGTTGCTGTGAATCAACATCCAGTTTAGGAAATTGCCTCTATTATCAGTGGTCTCTAGGGTCTCTGTGCATGTGTCTGCCCATATGCATTCCTTGCTCAGCTCGATGTTCTCTGCATGCCACGTACAGGCTGGTGCCCCTGACTCTTCCATGGCAGAAGGATGGATTTGACAAAGGTTAAGATTATGTCACGATGGACTGTCATAAGAGCCTTATGTCTTGTTTTTCATGCTTTTTGCATGAAAACATTGAGAGTTGAGAATGGAATTGGTTGTGGGATGGTTAGGTGTATCATTTATTTCCAAGATGTTATCAGCGCAATTCATTTTTCCTTTCAAAAGAGAAAAAGAAAGGTTTTATGGGGAAGGCTGAACAAGTTACTCCTTCATGACACAAAATATATCTACCTAGTACTGATTTTGTGTTTTGTTCCATCATTATCCATAGCACCTCATGCTAAAAATCCATGTGGTCTGATTAGTGTTACTGGTATGGTTCACACAGATGATATCTTTGCCATCACAGGTTGCCCTGGTTTCCTTGAAAATTCCATACACCCATCATTTAAGGCTTTTGTAAAAGGAGGTGTTAGAAAGGCCTGAGTGATTTGGGTCTGTGTAGGCTGAAACAGGCAGGACAAAGGAACAACCACAAACCATGGCTGAAATGCAAATAGTAGATTCATTCTCTTTACCCAAGAATCTAAAGAATCTTTGCAGCAGCACCCGGGTGAGGCACACAGGCTGCGATCACATGAGCAGCACAACAAGCAGCAGCGCAGGCATAAGGATGTCTCCCCTTGCTAGAAAGTGTGTGATATTTATCCCACTGCTTTGTTATGCTTTACTTGCTGCTCTGCATGAGTTCCCAGGACTCACACAAGAGCTTTGCAGGGCAGCAATGTGAGAGATGCCCCCTCATCTATCCCAGGCCTCTGTTATCTAAGCATGGGTGTGCTGCTTGTCGAGCACACGCGGCTGAGCAGTAATCCAGTGAGATGTTTATGTTTTCCGACACCTCAGGTGCGTAGTATCTAGTATGCCCATAGTATCCAGTGGGTTTGCTGTGCTACCGGCAAGCCACTCACTGCCCAAAACCTTTAATTTTGTTACGTCCCTGACATTTTTCAGGTGGAATTTCAATTTTTGCTTTATACAATGCTTGCTAGGCTTTCTATGCTACTTCCCCCACTTTTTTATGACAGTTTCCTCCAATTAGAATATCATCTATATGTTTGTAGAATCATAGAATCATAGAATCATGGAATCATAGAATCATAGAATGGCCTAGGCTGGAAGAGACCTTAGAGATCATTTTAATCCAGCCTCCCTGTCGCCAGGGACGCCACCTCTCGACTAGATCAGGCAACACATGGGGACCAAACAGGAATCGAACTCGCGACCTTGAGCACCATGCTCAACTGTTTGAGTTAACCAGCCCCTAATATTGATATAATTTTACTTCTTTGGAGAGTGAAACTGTCTGTGCAGTATGAGCAATTGTGGGTGAGTATTTATTTCCCTATAGGAGTCTGTTAAAGTTATATTGCATACTTTTCCAAGTAAAAGCAATCTTCTCTTTGTCTTCCTCCTGCAAAGAGACCGTGAAAAACGTATATTTTACATCTAACACAGCCATCCAAGGATGTGTAGCAGCTTGTAGTGTAGCTCTTAAAGCAGTAATGTTTGGTACTGCAGCTGTTAATGGAGTTGTATCGGCATTTCATAGCCCATAATCAATCATTAAATGTCATCTCCCATCTGGTTTATGAACTGGCCATACCGGTGGGTTGTATCAGGAGTGGATTCTAGAGATAATTTGTCACTTTTCTAAGCCTGCAATTCAGAAATTCCCACTCGTGCTGCAGAAATTGGATACTGCATGACGTTAGTAACTTCAGACTCGAGGAGTGCTGGATTTGTACAGAGCTCTTGCACTGTGGCTGTTTGTTGATTTTTGTGAAAAGTAAGATTGGTGTTTGAACCAAATGACCACATGCTGCTGTCTGGCAGATGCCAGGTTCTGCCATTTCAGGCATCAAAATCTAGGATATTTTCATAGTGATCTTCAACTCCAAGGCAAAAAGATGTTTTATGCTTTTTGCCAGGGAGACATAAATTACCTTTGGCAGTTCAGCACACAGCACTACTCCCTGTAACTCTGGAAATTGTAACTCTTTGCCATCTAGGTTGTATACCCAGCTTGTCAGCATCTTGTGTAATAATTGAAATTTGCGTTCCCATACTAGAAATTTTACTAACTGTTTTTGAGGACCAACTGGAACTGAAAAAATCAGGGCAATTTTCATTTAGTCATTTACTTGCTGGACAGACAGGCCTTCTTGCTATCTGAGGACTATTAGTTTTTTGGATTTGCGTTTTGCAATTGATCTTCTTTAGGAGAAAAAGGGCAATTTCTCTCTCTGGGAGCTGGCAGCAGAGGAGTTGGAGCATCTGGAGTTTTTCATCTTTAAATGCTTGAATTAGGCTCAGAATAATGGTAGTAGTCTGTCTCTGAATTGCAGCTTTACGAATTCCTACTGCTAATGCTTGTCCTCATAGCTTATGTCTCCATTCCTTACCCCTTAATTGTTGGTCAGAGCACTTTATTTCTCGGGAGTTGTTTTATTTTGAGCGTTTAATTCATCTAATGACACAAGTTGTATTTTTTAATACTCTGGGAATTCCATCCCATCCCATCCCATCCCATCCCATCCCATCCCATGCCATTCCATTCCATTCCATCCCATTTCTCATGCATGTTTTATGGTTTCATGCACTAACATTGACCAGGTGGGGATTTTTCTTCTCTTAATCTTTACTTCTTCGTCAGTCCCAATAGCCTGTATCAGTTCTAGTAAATCATTAAGATTAAATTTTCTCTGGATTTCATCTTGGTTTGCAATGAGAAAAGATTTAAGTGGGTCAAGATCTCCCTTTATTAATGATTTAAGTGCACATCAATGAGGTCATGCATTGAGCACAGGTAGCTTTACTAAAAGCTGTGGAGAGTTCATTTAGAGAGTTGATAGGTATCAGTAAAGGTTCTCCTCTCTTTAGGATATTGATACCACCAGCCTAGTATGCTACTCTACTTGTTAGTGAATAGGGCTCATTTAAGGAGTTGGGCTCAAAATTTAGGAGAACATCAGGACCTCAAAAGCCGTTGGCTTCATTGCTGCTTAGCAAAATTTTATAACACAATATCAGAGGTACTCTCCAAAGATATTTAGTTTCAGTTTCTCCAGGTTTATGGTCATAATGATCTTGTAAAGGGGCAATCTGGATTGCATCAAATGGGGTTATTTTTGTTGGTGTGATTACCTGCACTGCCCGAGGTCCAGCGGTTTCTTCTACTTTAACAACTGGCCTGACTGGGAGATTGGGTGTTTTAGACCATTTCGAAGAATTATCCTTGTCTGAATAACCCCAGATATTACCATCTCAGTCTTTGGAGACAATTAGTTTTCTAATTTAGACTAAATCAAAGAATTTTGGAAATTGCATCAACATAATTTCAAAACCTTCTCCCATTTTTTGTTATTTTAATTGAGATTCTTCAAGCTGCTTTTGTAGTTACTCTATATGTTTTTGCAGCTGTTCTGTATATTTTTGCTGTTGCTCTACTTTTAATGATAGCAACAGTTCAGTGGATTTACGTCCTTTGACCTCATCTTGTAAGTCTTGTATTCTATGGTTAGACTTCTCACTCTTCTGACAGGCAGCTTCTATGCATTTTGCAGATTATACCCTTATCTTTTCCTGAGCCTCTAGTTTCAGTTATCTGTTTCTCTACCTCCTCTCAATTATTACAAGCCCAATCTCCTGGGAAGGTGGGATTTGTTTGCGTACCATGTTTTTAGAAGTATTTGGTGATTTTGTTTGTCATACTGCTGAATACACTAGTTTGTTGTAGGAAGGATGGATTTGTCAAAGGTTAAGTTTAATGATTATTCAAAATTTATTAGTGATTAATCATTATTTATTAGTGATTAATCATTAATCAATTTAGAGATTTACCACCAGTTTAGTAGAATAAGTTATAGCAACGGATTCATAGGTGACAACACTTGCACTAACTTACTGCAAGGTCTTTCCATCAAAGAATACATGTATATATATGTTTACATGGATAAATACAGAATATATAACTATAAAATATATATGTCTAGACCATCAAATTTGCACTGTGGTCATCCACACTCATGAAAGCAAGTATGCATCTGAACACATAGATAAGTAGAGAAGTGAATGTAAAAGCTAGCTTATAGTCAAAATTTACCCCTTCATGAGTTTCGAGCAAATACTCACAATGCATCTTAGGCATTCCTCAGCAGATGATAGTTGGGACTCGCCTTGGAATGACTCGCCTTGGCCTCTCTCAGTCAGCAGATGGCCTTGAGGAGTTTGGTACCCAAGAGATGTCCCAGCTCAGAGGAGAGGCCTGTCACAATCCCACTGTGATCCAGGAGAACTCAAAGGGTCTCTCTTAGAGTTGCTATTCATAGGGTTCAAGATAACTGACTTTTATCAGGTACTTTTCCATATCAGTCCCATGTTATTTTCATGTTTGAAGGAACTGATATATCTTCCTGGTACAAGGCACAGGGAGTTTTGGTCTGTCAGGAGGTGATGGACTGTTCTTGCTCCTCCCGTTCAATAGGGAAGACAAAAGCCAGGCACATCAAGAGGGGGCCTTCATGCTCCAGCAGTCTCCATCCTCCATATCCACAATTCACATTGCTCCCAGGTCAGTTTGCTTTCCGTAGAGAAGGACTCACACCTGGTACCAAGTATTTCAAGAGAAAGGGGGAAGCAGAGTGGGGTAATTACACCACTACATACTCGTGGGACTGCTCCCAAAGTGCACAGTGCAGGAGAGGGAAGATCTCATGCTGCTAAATAACAGCGTTAAATTTCTTTTAAATCCTCAGTATAAGCAAGGCCCAAAAGCTGAATGTGCTTTAGAAATTCAGGTTCAAAACTAGCTCCCTTTTCTTTCTGCATCATCCTCTATGTGGATAAGCTGCAGATTATTCCTTTTGTATCAGACACAGGTTTGAATTAATCCAGTTTTCTCTGGGTCACATCCCAGAGCAATAATTCCAGTTTCTATGCTGTGCACATGTGCATAGCTTTGTCTTTCATGGGAAGGGAAGGGAAGGGAAGGGAAGGGAAGGGAAGGGAAGGGAAGGGAAGGGAAGACTACTATCCATATCACAAACTGCTATGCAATTCACCTCATGGGATAGTTTCCACAGAACAGAATTCAGAGTGGAAAAAGCTAGCTAGTAGTGAGTAGTCAGGTTATTTATTAAGG